>NW_027476954.1:0-115832 GCF_051020955.1 Megalopta genalis | reverse complement strand
GACCATGATGTAGCGTCAAATCAATGCGATGTAGCTGGTTTAGATTAATATCCATGCGAAACAAATGATTTAGCTTCAAATACTTGCGATATAAGTGATATAGCTTCAAATGCTGGCGAAATAAACGAGTTAGCTTCAAATCCATGTGAAACACATGATGTAGCTTCAAATCAATGCGATGTAGATTGCTTAGCTTCAAATCCACACGGAACAAACGATTTAGCTTCAGATACTTGCGATATATGTGATATAGCTTCAAATGCTGGCGAAATAGACGAGTTGGCTTCAAATCCATGCGAAACACATGATGTAGCTTCAAATCAATAAGATGTAGAAGGATTAGCTTCAAATCCAGGCGAAACAAATGATTTAACTTCAAATACTTGCCAAACAAACGAGTTAGCTTCAAATCCATGCGAAACACATGATTTAGCTTCAAATACTTGCGATATATGTGATATAGCTTCAAATGCTGGCGAAATAGACGAGTTGGCTTCAAATCCATGCGAATCAAATGATGTAGCTTCAAATCAATAAGATGTAGAAGGATTAGCTTCAAATCCATGTGAAACAAATGATTAAGCTTCAAATACTTGCGATATAAGTGATATAGCTTCAAATGCTGGAGAAACGAACGAGTTAGCTTCAAATCCATGCGAAACACATGATGTAGTTTCAATTCAATGCGATGTAGAAGGTTTGGATTCAGATCCATGCGAAACAAATGATTTAGCTTCAAATACTTGCGATATAAGTGATATAGCTTCAAATGCTGGCGAAATAACCGAGTTAGCTTCAAATGCATGCGAAAGATATGATGTAGCGTCAAATCAATGCGATGTATAATGTTTAGCTTCAAATCCATACGAAACAAATGATTTAGCTTCAAATACTTGCGATATAAGTGATATAGCATCAGATACTAGCGAAATAAACGAGTTATATTCAAATCCATGCGAAACACATGATGTAGCTTCAAATCAATGCGATGTTGAAGGTCTAACTTCAAATCCACGCGAAACAAATGATTTAGCTTCAAATACTTGCGATATAAGTGATATAGCATCAGATGCTAACGAAATAAACGAGTTACATTCAAATCCATGCGAAACACATGATGTAGCTTCAAATCAATGCGATGTAGAAGATTTAGCTTCAAATCCACGCGAAACAAATGATTTAGCTTCAAATACTTGCGATATAAGTGATATTGCTTCAAATTCAGGCGAAATGAACGAGTTAGCTTCAAATCCATGCGAAACACATGATGTAGCTTCAAATAAATGCGATGTTGAAGATTTAGCTTCAAATCCACGCGAAACAAATGATTTAGCTTCAAATACTTACGATATAAGTTGTCTAGCATCAAATGCTGGCGAAATAAACGAGTTACCTTCAAATCCATGCGAAACACTTGATATAGCTTCAAATCAATGCGAAGTAGAAGGTTTAGCTTCAAACCCAAGCGAAACAAATGATTTAGCTTCAAATACTTGCGATATAAGTTATATAGCTTCAAATTCTGGCGAAATAATCTAGTTAGCTTCAAATCCATGCGAAACCAATGATGTAGCTTCAAATCAATGCGATGTTGAAGGTTTAATTTCAAATCCATGTGTAGCAAGCGATTTAACTTCAAATACTTGTGATATAAGTTGTCTAGCATCAAATGCTGGCGAAATAATCGAGTTAGCTTCAAATCCAAGCGAAACATATGATTTAGATTCAAATACTTGCGATATAAGTTGTCTAGCATCAAATGCTGGCGAAGTAATCGAGTTAGCAACAAATCCATGCGAAACATATGATGTAGCTTCAAATCAGTGCGATGTAGCTGGTTTAGATTCAAATCCATGCGAAACAAATGATTTAGCTTCAAATACTTGCGATATAAGTGATATTGCTTCAAATGCAGGCGAAATAATCGAGATAGCTTCAAATCCATGCGAAACACATGATATACCTTCATATCAATGCGATGTAGATTGTTTAGCTTCAAATCCACGCGGAACAAACGGTTTAGCTTCAGATACTTGCGATATAAATGATATAGCTTCAAATGCTGGCGAAACGAACGAGTTAGCTTCAAATCCATGCGAAACACATGATGTAGCTTCAAATCAATGCGATGTATAATGTTTAGCTTCAAATCCATGCGAAACACATGATTTATCTTCAAATACTTGCGATATAAGTGATATAGATTCAAATGCAGGCGAAACAAATGATTTAGCTTCAAATACTTGCGATATAATTGATATAGCTTCAAATGCTGGCGAAATAAACGAGTTAGCTTCAAATCCATGCGAAACACATGTTGTAGCATCAAATCAATGCGATGTATATGGTTTAGCTTCAAATACAAGTGAAACATATGATTTAGATTCAAATACTTGCGATATAAGTTGTCTAGCATCAAATGCTGGCGAAGTAATCGAGTTAGCTACAAATCCATGCGAAACATATGATGTAGCTTCAAATCAATGCGATGTAGCTGGTTTAGATTCAAATCCATGCGAATCAAATTATTTAGCTTCAAATACATGCGATATAAGTGATATAGCTTCAAATGATGGCGAAGTAAACGAGTTAGCTTCTAATCCATGCGAAACACATGACGTAGCTTCAAATCAATGCGATATATAAGGTTTAGCTTCAAATCCAGGCGAAACATATGACTTAGATTCAAATACTTGCGATATAAGTTGTCTAGCATCAAATGCTGGCGCAGTAATCGAGTTAGCTTCAAAACCATGCGAAACATATGATGTAGTTTTAAATCAATGCGATGTAGCTAGATTAGATTCAAATCCATGCGAAACAAACTATTTAGCTTCAAATACATGCGATATAACTGATATAGCTTCAAATGATGGCGAAGTAAACGAGTTAGCTTCTAATCCATGCGAAACACATGACGTAGCTTCTAATCAATGCGATGTTGAAGGTTTAGCTTCAAATCCACGCGAAACAAATGATTTAGCTTCAAATACTTGCGATATAAGTGATATTGCTTCAAATTCAGGCGAAATGAACGAGTTAGCTTCAAATCCATGCGAAACACATGATGTAGCTTCAAATAAATGCGATGTTGAAGATTTAGCTTCAAATCCACGCGAAACAAATGATTTAGCTTCAAATACTTACGATATAAGTTGTCTAGCATCAAATGCTGGCGAAGTAATCGTGTTAGCTTCAAATCGATGCGAAACACATGATATAGGTTCAAATCAATGCGATGTAGAAGATTTAGCTTCAAATCCACGCGAAACAAATGATTTAGCTTCAAATACTTGCGATATAAGTGATATTGCTTCAAATTCAGGCGAAATGAACGAGTTAGCTTCAAATCCGTGCGAAACACATGATGTAGCTTCAAATCAATGCGATGTAGATTGTTTAGCTTCAAATCCATGCGAAACAAATGATTTATCTTCAAATACTTGCGATATATGTGATATAGATTCAAATGCTGGCGAAATAAACGAGTTACCTTCAAATCCATGCGAAACACTTGATATAGCTTCAAATCAATGCGAAGTAGAAGGTTTAGCTTCAAACCCAAGCGAAACAAATGATTTAGCTTCAAATACTTGCGATATAAGTTATATAGCTTCAAATTCTGGCGAAATAATCGAGTTAGCTTCAAATCCATGCGAAACCAATGATGTAGCTTCAAATCAATGCGATGTTGAAGGTTTAATTTCAAATCCATGTGTAGCAAGCGATTTAACTTCAAATACTTGTGATATAAGTTGTCTAGCATCAAATGCTGGCGAAATAATCGAGTTAGCTTCAAATCCAAGCGAAACATATGATTTAGATTCAAATACTTGCGATATAAGTTGTCTAGCATCAAATGCTGGCGAAGTAATCGAGTTAGCAACAAATCCATGCGAAACATATGATGTAGCTTCAAATCAGTGCGATGTAGCTGGTTTAGATTCAAATCCATGCGAAACAAATGATTTAGCTTCAAATACTTGCGATATAAGTGATATTGCTTCAAATGCAGGCGAAATAATCGAGATAGCTTCAAATCCATGCGAAACACATGATATACCTTCATATCAATGCGATGTAGATTGTTTAGCTTCAAATCCACGCGGAACAAACGGTTTAGCTTCAGATACTTGCGATATAAATGATATAGCTTCAAATGCTGGCGAAACGAACGAGTTAGCTTCAAATCCATGCGAAACACATGATGTAGCTTCAAATCAATGCGATGTATAATGTTTAGCTTTAAATCCATGCGAAACACATGATTTATCTTCAAATACTTGCGATATAAGTGATATAGATTCAAATGCAGGCGAAACAAATGATTTAGCTTCAAATACTTGCGATATAAGTGATATAGCTTCAAATGCTGGCGAAATAAACGAGTTAGCTACAAATCCATGCAAAATATATGATGTAGTTTGAAATCAATGCGATGTAGCTGGTTTAGATTTAAATCCATGCGAAACAAATGATTTAGCTTCAAAAACTTGCGATATAAGTGATATAGCTTCAAAAGCTGGCGAAATAAACGAGTTGGCTTCAAATCCATGCGAAACACATGTTGTAGCATCAAATCAATGCGATGTATAAGGTTTAGCTTCAAATCCAAGCGAAGCATATGATTTAGATTCAAATACATGCGATATAAGTTGTCTAGCATCAAATGCTGGCGAAGTAATCGAGTTAGCAAATCAATGCGATGTAGCTGGTTTAGATTCAAATCCATGCGAAACAAATGATTTAGCTTCAAATACCTGCGATATAAGTGATATTGCTTCAAATGCAGGCGAAATAATCGAGATAGCTTCAAATCCATGCGAAACACATGATATACCTTCATATCAATGCGATGTAGAAGGTTTGGCTTGAAATCAATGCGAAACAAATGATTTAGGTTCAAATTCATGCGACCCACATGGTTTAGCTTTAAATTCATGGGAAACAAATGATTTAGTTTCAAATACTTGCGATATAAGTGATATAGCTTCATAAGCTGGCGAAATAAACGAGTTGGCTTCAAATCCATGCGAAACACATGTTGTAGCATCAAATCAATGCGATGTATATGGTTTAGCTTCAAATACAAGTGAAACATATGATTTAGATTCAAATACTTGCGATATAAGTTGTCTAGCATCAAATGCTGGCGAAGTAATCGAGTTAGCTACAAATCCATGCGAAACATATGATGTAGCTTCAAATCAATGCGATGTAGCTGGTTTAGATTCAAATCCATGCGAATCAAATTATTTAGCTTCAAATACATGCGATATAAGTGATATAGCTTCAAATGATGGCGAAGTAAACGAGTTAGCTTCTAATCCATGCGAAACACATGACGTAGCTTCAAATCAATGCGATATATAAGGTTTAGCTTCAAATCCAGGCGAAACATATGACTTAGATTCAAATACTTGCGATATAAGTTGTCTAGCATCAAATGCTGGCGCAGTAATCGAGTTAGCTTCAAAACCATGCGAAACATATGATGTAGTTTTAAATCAATGCGATGTAGCTAGATTAGATTCAAATCCATGCGAAACAAACTATTTAGCTTCAAATACATGCGATATAACTGATATAGCTTCAAATGATGGCGAAGTAAACGAGTTAGCTTCTAATCCATGCGAAACACATGACGTAGCTTCAAATCAATGCGATATATAACGTTTAGCTTCAAATCCAGGCGAAACATATGACTTAGATTCAAATACTTGCGATATAAGTTGTCTAGCATCAAATGCTGGCGAAGTAATCGAGTTAGCTTCAAATTCATGCGAAACACATGATTTAGCTTCAAATATTTGCGATATATGTGATATAGCTTCAAATACAGGCGAAACATACGCGTTAGCTTCAAATCCATGCCAAACACATGATGTAGCTTCAAATCAATGCGATGTAGAAGGATTAGCTTCAAATCCAGGCGAAACAAATGATTTAACTTCAAATACTTGCCAAATAAACGAGTTAGCTTCAAATCCATGCGAAACACATGATTTAGCTTGAAATACTTGCGATATATGTGATATTGCTTCAAATGCAGGCGAAACGAACGAGTTATCTTCAAATCCATGCGAAACACATGATGTAGCTTCAAATCAATGCGATGTATAAGGTTTAGCTTCAAACCCAAGCGAAACAAATGATTTAGCTTCAAAAACTTGCGATATAAGTGATATAGCTTCAAATGCTGTCGAAGTAAACGAGTTAGCTTCTAATCCATGCGAAACACATGATGTAGCTTCAAATCAATGCGATGTAGAAGGATTAGCTTCAAATCCATGCGAAACGAATTATTTAGCTTAAAATACTTGCGATATAAGTGATATAGTTTCAAAAAATGGCGAAATAATCATGTTAGCTTCAAATCCATGCCAAACACATGATGTAGCTTCAAATCAATGCGGTGTAGAAGGTTTGGCTTGAAATCAATGCGAAACAAATGATTTAGGTTCAAATTCATGCGAAACACATGTTGTAGCATCAAATCAATGCGATGTATATGGTTTAGCTTCAAATCCAAGCGAAACATATGATTTAGATTCAAATACTTGCGATATAAGTTGTCTAGAATCAAATGCTGGCGAAGTAATCTAGTTAGCTACAAATCCATGCGAAACATATGATGTAGCTTCAAATCAATGCGATGTAGAAGGTTTGGCTTCAGATCCATGCGAAACAAATGATTTAGCTTCAAATACTTGCGATATAAGTGAAATAGCTTCAAATGCTGGCGAAATAACCGAGTTAGATTCAAATGCATGCGAAAGACATGATGTAGCTTCAAATCAATGCGATGTATAATGTTTAGCTTCAAATCCATGTGAAACAAATGATTTAGCTTCAAATACTTGCGATATAAGTGATATAGCATCAAATGCTAGCGAAATAAACGAGTTAGCTTCAAATCCATGCGAAACACATGATGTAGCTTCAAATTAATGCGATGATGAAGGTTTAGCTTCAAATCCATGCGAAACAAATGATTAGCTTCAAGTACTTGCGATATAAGTGATATAGCTTCAAATGCTGGCGAAATAACCGAGTTAGCTTCAAATCAATGCGAAACACATGGTATAGCTTCAAATCAATGCGATGTAGAAGGTTTTGTTTCAAATCCATGCGAATCAAATGATTTTGCTTCAAATACTTGCGATATAAGTGATATAGCATCAAATGCTAGCGAAATAAACGAGTTACCTTCAAATCCATGCGAAACACATGATGTAGCTTCAAATTAATGCGATGTTGAAGGTTTAGCTTCAAATCCACGCGAAACAAATGATTTAACTTCAAATACTTGCGATTTAAGTGATATAGTTTCAAATGCTGGCGAAGTAATCGAGTTAGCTACAAATCCATGCGAAACACATGATGTAGCTTCAAATCAATGCGATGTAGATTGCTTAGCTTCAAATCCACGCGGAACAAACGATTTAGCTTCAGATACTTGCGATATATGTGATATAGCTTCAAATGCTGGCGAAATAGACGAGTTGGCTTCAAATCCATTCGGAATACATGATGTAGCTTCAAATCAATGCAATGTGTAAGGTTTACCTTCAAATCAATGCGAAACAAATGATTTAACTTCAAATACTAGCGATATAAGTGATATAGATTCAAATGCTGGCGAAATAAACGAGTTAGCTACAAATCCATGCGAAACATATGATGTAGTTTTAAATCAATGCGATGTAGCTGGTTTAGATTCATATCCATGCGAAACAAATGATTTAGCTTCAAATACATGCGATATAAGTGATATAGCTTCAAATGTTGGCGAAGTAAACGAGTTAGCTTCTAATCCATGCGAAACACATGACGTAGCTTCAAATCAATGCGATGTAGAGGGTTTGGCTTCAGATCCATGCGAAACAAATGATTTAGCTTCAAATACTTGCGATATAAGTGATATAGCTTCAAATGCTGGCGAAATAACCGAGTTAGCTTCAAATCCATGCCAAACACATGATGTAGCTTCAAATCAATGCTATGTTGAAGGTTTTGCTTCAAATCCACGCGAAACAAATGATTTAGCTTCAAATACTTGCGATATAAGTGATAAAGTTTCAAATGCTGGCGAAATAACCGAGTTAGCTTCAAATCCATGCGAAACATATGCTGTAGCGTCAAATCAATGCGATGTATAAGGTTTAGCTTCAAACCCAAGCGAAACAAATGATTTAGCTTCAAATACTTGCGATATAAGTGATATAGCTTCAAATGCTGGCGAAACAATCGAGTTAGCTTCAAATCCAAGCGAAACACATGATTTATCTTCAAATCAATGGGAAATAGAAGGCTTATCTTCGAATCCATGCGAATCAAATGGTTTAGCTTCAAATACTTGTGATATGCATCATTTAGCTTCAACTGCATGCGAATCAAATGATTTAGCTTCAAATACTTGTGATATACATGATTTAGCTTCAAATGCAGGCGAAACAAACGACTCAGCTTCAAATCCATGCGAAACACATGATGTAGCTTCAAATCAATGCGAAGTAGAAGGTTTAGTTTCAAACCCAAGCGAAACAAATGATTTAGCTTCAAATACTTGCGATATAAGTTATATAGCTTCAAATTCTGGCGAAATAATCGAGTTAGCTTCAAATCCATGCGAAACCAATGATGTAGCTTCAAATCAATGCGATGTTGAAGGTTTAATTTCAAATCCATGTGTAGCAAGCGATTTAACTTCAAATACTTGTGATATAAGTTGTCTAGCATCAAATGCTGGCGAAATAATCGAGTTAGCTTCAAATCCAAGCGAAACATATGATTTAGATTCAAATACTTGCGATATAAGTTGTCTAGCATCAAATGCTGGCGAAGTAATCGAGTTAGCAACAAATCCATGCGAAACATATGATGTAGCTTCAAATCAGTGCGATGTAGCTGGTTTAGATTCAAATCCATGCGAAACAAATGATTTAGCTTCAAATACTTGCGATATAAGTGATATTGCTTCAAATGCAGGCGAAATAATCGAGATAGCTTCAAATCCATGCGAAACACATGATATACCTTCATATCAATGCGATGTAGATTGTTTAGCTTCAAATCCACGCGGAACAAACGGTTTAGCTTCAGATACTTGCGATATAAATGATATAGCTTCAAATGCTGGCGAAACGAACGAGTTAGCTTCAAATCCATGCGAAACACATGATGTAGCTTCAAATCAATGCGATGTATAATGTTTAGCTTCAAATCCATGCGAAACACATGATTTATCTTCAAATACTTGCGATATAAGTGATATAGATTCAAATGCAGGCGAAACAAATGATTTAGCTTCAAATACTTGCGATATAATTGATATAGCTTCAAATGCTGGCGAAATAAACGAGTTAGCTACAAATCCATGCAAAATATATGATGTAGTTTGAAATCAATGCGATGTAGCTGGTTTAGATTCAAATCCATGCGAAACAAATGATTTAGCTTCAAAAACTTGCGATATAAGTGATATAGCTTCAAAAGCTGGCGAAATAAACGAGTTGGCTTCAAATCCATGCGAAACACATGTTGTAGCATCAAATCAATGCGATGTATAAGGTTTAGCTTCAAATCCAAGCGAAGCATATGATTTAGATTCAAATACATGCGATATAAGTTGTCTAGCATCAAATGCTGGCGAAGTAATCGAGTTAGCAAATCAATGCGATGTAGCTGGTTTAGATTCAAATCCATGCGAAACAAATGATTTAGCTTCAAATACCTGCGATATAAGTGATATTGCTTCAAATGCAGGCGAAATAATCGAGATAGCTTCAAATCCATGCGAAACACATGATATACCTTCATATCAATGCGATGTAGAAGGTTTGGCTTGAAATCAATGCGAAACAAATGATTTAGGTTCAAATTCATGCGACCCACATGGTTTAGCTTTAAATTCATGGGAAACAAATGATTTAGTTTCAAATACTTGCGATATAAGTGATATAGCTTCATAAGCTGGCGAAATAAACGAGTTGGCTTCAAATCCATGCGAAACACATGATGTAGTTTTAAATCAATGCGATGTAGCTAGATTAGATTCAAATCCATGCGAAACAAACTATTTAGCTTCAAATACATGCGATATAACTGATATAGCTTCAAATGATGGCGAAGTAAACGAGTTAGCTTCTAATCCATGCGAAACACATGACGTAGCTTCAAATCAATGCGATGTTGAAGGTTTAGCTTCAAATCCACGCGAAACAAATGATTTAGCTTCAAATACTTGCGATATAAGTGATATTGCTTCAAATTCAGGCGAAATGAACGAGTTAGCTTCAAATCCATGCGAAACACATGATGTAGCTTCAAATAAATGCGATGTTGAAGATTTAGCTTCAAATCCACGCGAAACAAATGATTTAGCTTCAAATACTTACGATATAAGTTGTCTAGCATCAAATGCTGGCGAAGTAATCGTGTTAGCTTCAAATAGATGCGAAACACATGATATAGGTTCAAATCAATGCGATGTAGAAGATTTAGCTTCAAATCCACGCGAAACAAATGATTTAGCTTCAAATACTTGCGATATAAGTGATATTGCTTCAAATTCAGGCGAAATGAACGAGTTAGCTTCAAATCCGTGCGAAACACATGATGTAGCTTCAAATCAATGCGATGTAGATTGTTTAGCTTCAAATCCATGCGAAACAAATGATTTATCTTCAAATACTTGCGATATATGTGATATAGATTCAAATGCTGGCGAAATAAACGAGTTACCTTCAAATCCATGCGAAACACTTGATATAGCTTCAAATCAATGCGAAGTAGAAGGTTTAGCTTCAAACCCAAGCGAAACAAATGATTTAGCTTCAAATACTTGCGATATAAGTTATATAGCTTCAAATTCTGGCGAAATAATCGAGTTAGCTTCAAATCCATGCGAAACCAATGATGTAGCTTCAAATCAATGCGATGTTGAAGGTTTAATTTCAAATCCATGTGTAGCAAGCGATTTAACTTCAAATACTTGTGATATAAGTTGTCTAGCATCAAATGCTGGCGAAATAATCGAGTTAGCTTCAAATCCAAGCGAAACATATGATTTAGATTCAAATACTTGCGATATAAGTTGTCTAGCATCAAATGCTGGCGAAGTAATCGAGTTAGCAACAAATCCATGCGAAACATATGATGTAGCTTCAAATCAGTGCGATGTAGCTGGTTTAGATTCAAATCCATGCGAAACAAATGATTTAGCTTCAAATACTTGCGATATAAGTGATATTGCTTCAAATGCAGGCGAAATAATCGAGATAGCTTCAAATCCATGCGAAACACATGATATACCTTCATATCAATGCGATGTAGATTGTTTAGCTTCAAATCCACGCGGAACAAACGGTTTAGCTTCAGATACTTGCGATATAAATGATATAGCTTCAAATGCTGGCGAAACGAACGAGTTAGCTTCAAATCCATGCGAAACACATGATGTAGCTTCAAATCAATGCGATGTATAATGTTTAGCTTTAAATCCATGCGAAACACATGATTTATCTTCAAATACTTGCGATATAAGTGATATAGATTCAAATGCAGGCGAAACAAATGATTTAGCTTCAAATACTTGCGATATAAGTGATATAGCTTCAAATGCTGGCGAAATAAACGAGTTAGCTACAAATCCATGCAAAATATATGATGTAGTTTGAAATCAATGCGATGTAGCTGGTTTAGATTCAAATGCATGCGAAACAAATGATTTAGCTTCAAAAACTTGCGATATAAGTGATATAGCTTCAAAAGCTGGCGAAATAAACGAGTTGGCTTCAAATCCATGCGAAACACATGTTGTAGCATCAAATCAATGCGATGTATAAGGTTTAGCTTCAAATCCAAGCGAAGCATATGATTTAGATTCAAATACATGCGATATAAGTTGTCTAGCATCAAATGCTGGCGAAGTAATCGAGTTAGCAAATCAATGCGATGTAGCTGGTTTAGATTCAAATCCATGCGAAACAAATGATTTAGCTTCAAATACCTGCGATATAAGTGATATTGCTTCAAATGCAGGCGAAATAATCGAGATAGCTTCAAATCCATGCGAAACACATGATATACCTTCATATCAATGCGATGTAGAAGGTTTGGCTTGAAATCAATGCGAAACAAATGATTTAGGTTCAAATTCATGCGACCCACATGGTTTAGCTTTAAATTCATGGGAAACAAATGATTTAGTTTCAAATACTTGCGATATAAGTGATATAGCTTCATAAGCTGGCGAAATAAACGAGTTGGCTTCAAATCCATGCGAAACACATGTTGTAGCATCAAATCAATGCGATGTATATGGTTTAGCTTCAAATACAAGTGAAACATATGATTTAGATTCAAATACTTGCGATATAAGTTGTCTAGCATCAAATGCTGGCGAAGTAATCGAGTTAGCTACAAATCCATGCGAAACATATGATGTAGCTTCAAATCAATGCGATGTAGCTGGTTTAGATTCAAATCCATGCGAATCAAATTATTTAGCTTCAAATACATGCGATATAAGTGATATAGCTTCAAATGATGGCGAAGTAAACGAGTTAGCTTCTAATCCATGCGAAACACATGACGTAGCTTCAAATCAATGCGATATATAAGGTTTAGCTTCAAATCCAGGCGAAACATATGACTTAGATTCAAATACTTGCGATATAAGTTGTCTAGCATCAAATGCTGGCGCAGTAATCGAGTTAGCTTCAAAACCATGCGAAACATATGATGTAGTTTTAAATCAATGCGACGTAGCTAGATTAGATTCAAATCCATGCGAAACAAACTATTTAGCTTCAAATACATGCGATATAACTGATATAGCTTCAAATGATGGCGAAGTAAACGAGTTAGCTTCTAATCCATGCGAAACACATGACGTAGCTTCAAATCAATGCGATATATAACGTTTAGCTTCAAATCCAGGCGAAACATATGACTTAGATTCAAATACTTGCGATATAAGTTGTCTAGCATCAAATGCTGGCGAAGTAATCGAGTTAGCTTCAAATTCATGCGAAACACATGATTTAGCTTCAAATATTTGCGATATATGTGATATAGCTTCAAATGCAGGCGAAACATACGCGTTAGCTTCAAATCCATGCCAAACACATGATGTAGCTTCAAATCAATGCGATGTAGAAGGATTAGCTTCAAATCCAGGCGAAACAAATGATTTAACTTCAAATACTTGCCAAATAAACGAGTTAGCTTCAAATCCATGCGAAACACATGATTTAGCTTGAAATACTTGCGATATATGTGATATTGCTTCAAATGCAGGCGAAACGAACGAGTTATCTTCAAATCCATGCGAAACACATGATGTAGCTTCAAATCAATGCGATGTATAAGGTTTAGCTTCAAACCCAAGCGAAACAAATGATTTAGCTTCAAAAACTTGCGATATAAGTGATATAGCTTCAAATGCTGTCGAAGTAAACAAGTTAGCTTCTAATCCATGCGAAACACATGATGTAGCTTCAAATCAATGCGATGTAGAAGGATTAGCTTCAAATCCATGCGAAACGAATTATTTAGCTTAAAATACTTGCGATATAAGTGATATAGTTTCAAAAAATGGCGAAATAATCGAGTTAGCTTCAAATCCATGCCAAACACATGATGTAGCTTCAAATCAATGCGGTGTAGAAGGTTTGGCTTGAAATCAATGCGAAACAAATGATTTAGGTTCAAATTCATGCGAAACACATGTTGTAGCATCAAATCAATGCGATGTATATGGTTTAGCTTCAAATCCAAGCGAAACATATGATTTAGATTCAAATACTTGCGATATAAGTTGTCTAGAATCAAATGCTGGCGAAGTAATCGAGTTAGCTACAAATCCATGCGAAACATACGATGTAGCTTCAAATCAATGCGATGTAGAAGGTTTGGCTTCAGATCCATGCGAAACAAATGATTTAGCTTCAAATACTTGCGATATAAGTGAAATAGCTTCAAATGCTGGCGAAATAACCGAGTTAGATTCAAATGCATGCGAAAGACATGATGTAGCTTCAAATCAATGCGATGTATAATGTTTAGCTTCAAATCCATGTGAAACAAATGATTTAGCTTCAAATACTTACGATATAAGTGATATAGCTTCAAATGCTGGCGAAATAACCGAGTTAGCTTCAAATCAATGCCAAACACATGATGTAGCTTCAAATTAATGCGATGTTGAAGGTTTAGCTTCAAATCCACGCGAAACAAATGATTTAACTTCAAATACTTGCGATTTAAGTGATATAGTTTCAAATGCTGGCGAAGTAATCGAGTTAGCTACAAATCCATGCGAAACACATGATGTAGCTTCAAATCAATGCGATGTAGATTGCTTAGCTTCAAATCCACGCGGAACAAACGATTTAGCTTCAGATACTTGCGATATATGTGATATAGCTTCAAATGCTGGCGAAATAGACGAGTTGGCTTCAAATCCATTCGGAATACATGATGTAGCTTCAAATCAATGCAATGTGTAAGGTTTACCTTCAAATCAATGCGAAACAAATGATTTAACTTCAAATACTAGCGATATAAGTGATATAGATTCAAATGCTGGCGAAATAAACGAGTTAGCTACAAATCCATGCGAAACATATGATGTAGTTTTAAATCAATGCGATGTAGCTGGTTTAGATTCATATCCATGCGAAACAAATGATTTAGCTTCAAATACATGCGATATAAGTGATATAGCTTCAAATGTTGGCGAAGTAAACGAGTTAGCTTCTAATCCATGCGAAACACATGACGTAGCTTCAAATCAATGCGATGTAGAGGGTTTGGCTTCAGATCCATGCGAAACAAATGATTTAGCTTCAAATACTTGCGATATAAGTGATATAGCTTCAAATGCTGGCGAAATAACCGAGTTAGCTTCAAATCCATGCCAAACACATGATGTAGCTTCAAATCAATGCTATGTTGAAGGTTTTGCTTCAAATCCACGCGAAACAAATGATTTAGCTTCAAATACTTGCGATATAAGTGATAAAGTTTCAAATGCTGGCGAAATAACCGAGTTAGCTTCAAATCCATGCGAAACATATGCTGTAGCGTCAAATCAATGCGATGTATAAGGTTTAGCTTCAAACCCAAGCGAAACAAATGATTTAGCTTCAAATACTTGCGATATAAGTGATATAGCTTCAAATGCTGGCGAAACAATCGAGTTAGCTTCAAATCCAAGCGAAACACATGATTTATCTTCAAATCAATGGGAAATAGAAGGCTTATCTTCGAATCCATGCGAATCAAATGGTTTAGCTTCAAATACTTGTGATATGCATCATTTAGCTTCAACTGCATGCGAATCAAATGATTTAGCTTCAAATACTTGTGATATACATGATATATATTCAAATGCAGGCAGAACAAACGAGTTACCTTCAAATCCATGCGAAAAATATGATGTAGCATCAAATTCATGCGAAAAACATGGGTTAGATTCATATTCTTGCGAAACAAATGGTTCAGCTTCAAATACTTGTGATATACATGATTTAGCTTCAAGTGCATGCGTAACAAACGAGATAGCTTCAAATCCAAGCGAAACACATGATTTAGCTTCAAATCAATGCGAACTAAAATGCTTAGCTTCAAATCCATGCGAATCAAATGGTGTAGCTTGAAATACTTGTGATATACATGATTTAGCTTCAAATTGCAGGCGACACAAACGAGTAAGCTTCAAATCCAAGCGATGCACATGATTTAGCTTCAAATCAATGTGAAGTAGAATGCTTAGCTTCAAATCCATGCGAATCAAATGGTTCAGCTTCAAGTACTTGTGATATACATTATTTAGCTTCAAATTGCAGGCGAAACAAACGAGTTTGCTTCAAATCCATGCGAAAAGCAAGATTTAGCTTCAAATCAATGCAAAGTAGAAGGCTTAGCTTCAAATCCGTGCGAAACAAATGGTTCAGATTCAAATACTTGTGATATACATGATTTAGCTTCAAGTGCATGCGAAACAATCGAGATATCTTCAAATCCAAGCGAAACACATGATTTATCTTCAAATCAATGGGAAATAGAAGGCTTATCTTCGCATCCATGCGAAACAAATGGTTTAGCTTCAAATACTTGTGATATACATGATTTAGCTTCAAATGCAGGCGAAACAAACGACTCAGCTTCAAATCCATGCGAAACACATGATGTAGCTTCAAATCAATGCGATGTTGAAGGTTTAGCTTCAAATCCGCGCGAAACAAATGATTTAGCTTCAAATACTTGCGATATAAGTGATATAGTTTCAAATCCTGGCGAAGTGATCGAGTTAGCTTCAAATCCATGCAATACACATGATGTAGCTTCAAATCAATGCGATGTAGAAGGTTTAGCTTCAAATCCATGCGAAACAAATGATTTAGCTTCAAATACTTGCGATATAAGTGATATAGCATCAAATGCTAGCGAAATAAACGAGTTAGCTTCTAATCCATGCGAAACACATGATGTAGCTTCAAATTAATGCGATGTTGAAGGTTTAGCTTCAAATCCATGCGAAACAAATGATTTAGCTTCAAGTACTTGCGATATAAGTGATGTAGCTTCAAATGCTGGCGAAATAACCGAGTTAGCTTCAAATCAATGCGAAACAGATGATATAGCTTCAAATCAATGCGATGTAGAAGGTTTTGTTTCAAATCCATGCGAATCAAATGATTTAGCTTCAAATACTTGCGATATAAGTGATATAGCATCAAATGCTAGCGAAATAAACGAGTTACCTTCAAATCCATGCGAAACACATGATGTAGCTTCAAATCAATGCCATGTAGATTGCTTAGCTTCAAATCCACGCGGAACAAACGATTTAGCTTCAGATACTTGAGATATAAGTGATATAGCTTCAAATGCTGGCGAAATAAACGAGTTGGCTTCAAATCCATGCGAAACACATTTTGTAGCATCAAATCAATGCGATGTATAAGGTTTAGCTTCAAATTCAGGCGAAACATATGATTTAACTTCAAATGCTGGCGAAATAAACGAGTTAACTTCAAATCCATGCGAAACACATGATTTAGCTTCAAATACTTGCAATGTAGAAGGTTTAGCTTCAAATCCATTTGAAACAAATGATTTAGCTTCAAATACTTGCGATATAAATGATATAGCTTCAAATGCTGGCGAAACGAACGAGTTAGCTTCAAATCCAAGCGAATCACATGATTTAGCATCAATTCAATGCGAAGTAGGAGGCTTATCTTCGAATCCATGCGAAACAAATGGTTTAGCTTCAAATACTTGTGATATGCATCATTTAGCTTCAACTGCATGCGAAACAAACGAGTTAGTTTCAAATCCATGCGAAACAAATGATTTAGCTTCAAATCAATGAGGAGTAGAATGCTTGGTTTCAAATCCATGCGAATCAAATGGTTTAGCTTCAAATACTTGTGATATACATGATTTAGCTTCAAATCAATGCGAAACAAATGGTTTAGCTTCAAAACTTGTGATATACTTGATTTAGATTCAACTGCATTCGAAACAAACGAAATAGTTTCAAATCCAAGCGATACACTGGATTTGGTTTCAAATCAATGCGAAGTAGAAGGATTAGCTTCAAATCCATGCGAAACAAATGAATTAGCTTCAAACTCATGCGAAACACATGGTTTAGCTTAATATTCATGCGAAACAAATGGTTCAGCTTCAAATACTTTTGATTTACATGATTTTGCTTGAACTACAGGCGAAACAAACCTGTTAGCTTCAAATCCATGCGAAACACTTGATTTAGGTTCAATTCAATGCGAAGTATAACGTTGATCTTTGAATCCATGCGAAACAAATGGTTCAGCTTCAAATACTTGTGATATACATGATTTATCTTCAATAGCAAGCGAAACAAACGAGTTAGCTTCAAATCCATGCTAAACACATGATTTAGCTTCAAATCAATGCGAAGTAAAATACTTAGCTTCAAATCCATGAGAATCAAATGGTGTAGCTTGAAATACTTGTGATATACATGATTTAGCTTCAAATTGCAGGCGACACAAACGAGTAAGCTTCAAATCCAAGCGATACACATGATTTAGCTTCAAATCAATGTGAAGTAGAATGCTTAGCTTCAAATCCATGCGAATCAAATGGTTCAGCTTCAAGTACTTGTGATATACATTATTTAGCTTCAAATTGCAGGCGAAACAAACGAGTTTGCTGCAAATCCATGCGAAAAGCAAGATTTAGCTTCAAATCAATGCAAAGTAGAAGGCTTAGCTTCAAATCCATGCGAAACAAATGGTTCAGATTCAAATACTTGTGATATACATGATTTAGCTTCAAGTGCATGCGAAACAAACGTGTTAGCTTCAAATTCAAGCGAAACACATAATTCTGCTCCAAATCAATGCAAAGTAGAAGACTTAATTTCAAATCCATCCGAAACGAATAGTTTAGCTACAAAAACTTGTTTTATACATTACTTAGATTCAACTGCATGCGAAACAAACGATTTAGCTTCATATTCAAACGAAACACATGATTTAGGTTTAAATAAATGCGAAGAAGAAGGCTTGGCTTAAAATCCATGCGAATCAAATGGTTTAGCTTCAAATACTTGTGATATACATGATTTAGCTTCAACTGCATGCGAAACAAACGTGTTAGCTTCAAATTCAAGCGAAACACATAATTCAGATTCAAATCAATGCGAAGTAGAAGGCTTAGTTTCAAATCCATGCGAAACGAATAGTTTAGCTTGAAATACTTGTGATATACATGATTTAGATTCAAATGCAGGCGAAACAAACGAGTTTGCTTCAAATCCATGTGAAACACATGACTCAGCTTCAAATCAATGAGGAGTAGAATGCTTGGTTTCAAATCCACGCGAATCAAATGGTTTAGCTTCAAATACTTGTGATATACATGATTTTGATTCAAATGCAGGCGAAACAAACGAGTTAGCTTCAAATCCACGTGAAACACATGATTTAGCTTCCCATTCTCGCGAAACACATGGTACAGCTTCAAATTATTGCTAAACAGATGGTTTAGATTCAGATACTTGTGATAAAGATGATTTAGCTTCAACTGCATGCGAAGCTCATCTTGAAGCTACTAACTCGTATGTTTCGCATGCAGTTGAAGCTAAATCATCTTTATCACAAGTATCTGAATCTAAACCATCTGTTTAGCAAGAATTTGAAGCTAAACCATGTGTTTCGCATGAATGGGAAGATAAATCATGTGTTTCGCGTGGATTTGAAGCAAAATCGTCTGATTCGATTGCAGTTGAAGCTAAGTTATCTTTATCACAAGTATCTGAATCTAAACCATCTATTTCGCGAGAATGTGAAACTAAACCATGTGTTTCGAATGAATTTGAAGCTAAATCATGTGTTTAGCATGGATTTGAAGCTAACTCGTTTGTTTCGCTTGCTATTGAAGATAAATCATGTATATCACAAGTATTTGAAGCTGAACCATTTGTTTCGCATGAATATTAAGCTAAACCATGTGTTTCGCATGAGTTTGAAGCTAATTCATTTGTTTCGCATGGATTTGAAGCTAATCCTTCTACTTCGCATTGATTTGAAACCAAATCCAGTGTATCGCTTGGATTTGAAACTATTTCGTTTGTTTCGAATGCAGTTGAATCTAAATCAAGTATATCACAAGTTTTGAAGCTAAACCATTTGTTTCGCATTGATTTGAAGCTAAATCATGTATATCACAAGTATTTGAAGCTAAACCATTTGATTCGCATGGATTTGAAACCAAGCATTCTACTCCTCATTGATTTGAAGCTAAATCATTTGTTTCGCATGGATTTGAAACTAACTCGTTTGTTTCGCATGCAGTTGAAGCTAAATAATGCATATCACAAGTATTTGAAGCTAAACCATTTGTTTCGCATGGATTCGAAGATAAGCCTCCTACTTCGCATTGAATTGATGCTAAATCATGTGATTCGCTTGGATTTGAAGCTAACTCGTTCGTTTCGCCAGCATTTGAAGCTATATCATTTATATCGCAAGTATTTGAAGCTAAATCATTTGTTTCAAATGGATTTGAAGCTAAACCTTCTACATTGCAAGTATTTGAAGCTAAATCATGTGTTTCGCATGGATTTGAAGTTAACTCGTTTATTTCGCCAGCATTTGAAGTTAAATCATATGTTTCGCCTGAATTTGAAGCTAAACCTTATACATCGCATTGATTTGATGCTACAAAATGTGTTTCGCATGGATTTGAAGCCAACTCGTTTATTTCGCCAGCATTTGAAGCTATATCACTTATATCGCAAGTATCTGAAGCTAAATCGTTTGTTCCGCGTGGATTTGAAGCTAAGCAATCTACATGGCATTGATTTGAAGCTACATCATGTGTTTCGCATGGATTTGAAGGTAACTCGTTTATTTCGCTAGCATTTGATGCTATATCACTTATATCGCAAGTATTTGAAGCTAAATCATTTGATTCGCATGGATTTGAAACAAAACCTTCTACATCGCATTGATTTGAAGCTATATCATCTGTTTCGCATTGATTTGAAGCTAACTCGGTTATTTCGCCAGCATTTGAAGCTACATCACTTATATCGCAAGTACTTGAAGCTAAATCATTTGTTTCGCATGGATTTGAAGCTAAACCTTCAACATCGCATTAATTTGAAGCTACATCATGTGTTTCGCATGGATTAGAAGCTAACTCGTTTATTTCGCTAGCATTTGATGCTATATCACTTATATCGCAAGTATTTGAAGCTAAATCATTTGTTTCGCATGGATTTGAAGCTAAACCTTCTACATCGCATTGATTTGAAGCTACATCATGTGTATTGCATGGATTTGAAGCTAACTCGATCACTTCGCCAGGATTTGAAACTATATCACTTATATCGCAAGTATTTGAAGCTAAATCATTTGTTTCGCGCGGATTTGAAGCTAAACCTTCAACATCGCATTGATTTGAAGCTACATCATGTGTTTCGCATGGATTTGAAGCTGAGTCGTTTGTTTCGCCTGCATTTGAAGCTAAATCATGTATATCACAAGTATTTGAAGCTAAACCATTTGTTTCGCATGGATGCGAAGATAAGCCTTCTATTTCCCATTGATTTGAAGATAAATCATGTGTTTCGCTTGGATTTGAAGATATCTCGTTTGTTTCGCATGCAGTTGGAGCTAAATCAGGTATAAAACAAGTATTTGAAGCTGAACCATTTGTTCCGCATGAATATTAAGCTAAACCATGTGTTTCGCATGAATTTGAAGCTAAATCATTTGTTTCGCATGAATTTGAAGCTAACTCGTTTGTTTCGCCTGCATTTGAAGCTAAATGATGCATATCACAAGTATTTGAAGCTAAACCATGCGTTTCGCATGGATTCGAAGATAAGCCTTCTACTTCGCATTTATTTGAATATAAATCATGTGTTTCGCTTGGATTTGAAGCTACCACGTCTGTTGCGCATGCAGTTGGAGCTAAGTCAGGTATAAAACAAGTATTTGAAGCTAAACCATTTGCTTCGCATGGATTCGAAGATAAGCCTTCTACTTCGCATTGATTTGATGATAAATCATGTCTTTCGCTTGGATTTGAAGCTAACTCGTTTGTTTCGCATACAGTTGAAGCTAAACCATCTTTATCACAAGTATCTGAATCTAAACCATCTGTTTAGCAAGAATTTGAAGCTAAACCATGTGTTTCGCATGAAAGGGAAGATAAATCATGTGTTTCACGTGGATTTGAAGCAAAATCGTCTGATTCGATTGCAGTTGAAGCTAAGTTATCTTTATCACAAGTATCTGAATCTAAACCATCTATTTCGCGAGAATGTGAAACTAAACCATGTGTTTCGAATGAATTTGAAGCTAAATCATGTGTTTAGCATGGATTTGAAGCTAACTCGTTTGTTTCGCTTGCTATTGAAGATAAATCATGTATATCACAAGTATTTGAAGCTGAACCATTTGTTTCGCATGGATTCAAAGATCAACGTTCTACTTCGCATTGAATTGACCCTAATCAAATGTTTCGAATGGATTTGAAGCTAACAGGTTTGTTTCGCCTGTAGTTCAAGCAAAATCATGTAAATCAAAAGTATTTGAAGCTGAACCATTTGTTTCGCATGAATATTAAGCTAAACCATGTGTTTCGCAATGAGTTTGAAGCTAAATCATTTGTTTCGCATGGATTTGAAGCTAATCCTTCTACTTCGCATTGATATGAAACCAAATCCAGTGTATCGCTTGGATTTGAAACTATTTCGTTTGTTTCGAATGCAGTTGAATCTAAATCAAGTATATCACAAGTATTTGATGCTAAACCATTTGTTTCGCATTGATTTGAAGCTAAATCATGTATATCACAAGTATTTGAAGCTAAACCATTTGATTCGCATGGATTTGAAACCAAGCATTCTACTCCTCATTGATTTGAAGCTAAATCATTTGTTTCGCATGGATTTGAAACTAACTCGTTTGTTTCGCATGCAGTTGAAGCTAAATGATGCATATCACAAGTATTTGAAGCTAAACCATTTGTTTCGCATGGATTCGAAGATAAGCCTCCTACTTCGCATTGAATTGATGCTAAAACATGTGATTCGCTTGGATTTGAAGCTAACTCGTTTGTTTCGCCTGCATTTGAAGCTAAATCATGTATATCACAAGTATTTGACGTTAAACCATTTGTTTCGCATGGATTCGAAGATAAGCGTTCCACTTCACATTGAATTGAAGCTAAATCATGTGTTTCGCATGGATATGATGCTAACTCGTTTGTTTCGCATGCAGTTGACACTAAATCATATATATCACAAGTATTTGAAGCTAAACCATTTGTTTCGCATGGATTCGAAGATCAGCTTTCTATTTCGCATTGATTTGAAGATAAAACATGTGTTTCGCTTGGATTTGAAGATAACTCGTTTGTTTCGCATGCATTTGAAGCTAAATCATGTGCTTCGCTTCGATTTGAAACTAACTCGTTTGTTTCTCACGCAGTTGAAGCTAAATCATGTATATCACAAGTATATGGAGCTGAACCATTTGTTTCGCATGTATTTGAAGCTAACCCATTGGTTTCGCCTGCATTTGAAGCAATATCACTTATATCGCAAGTATTTGAAGCTAAATCATTTGTTTCGTATGGATTTGAAGCTAATCCTTCTACATCGCATTGATTTGAAGCTACATCATGTGTTTCGCATGGATTTGAAGCTAACTCGTTTATTTCGCCAGCATTTGAAGCTATATCACTTATATCGCAAGTATTTGAAGCTAAATCATTTGCTTCGCATGGATTTGAATCTAAACCAGCTACATCGCATTGATTTGAAACTACATCATATGTTTCGCATGGATTTGTAGCTAACTCGTTTATTTCGCCAGCATTTGAAGCTATATCACTTATATCGCAAGTATTTGAAGCTAAATCATTCGTTTCGCATGGATTTCATTCTAAACCATCTACATCGCATTGATTTGAAGCTAAATCATTTGTTTCTTCTGGATTTGAGGCTATTCCTTCTACATCGCATTGATTTGAAGCTACATCATGTGTTTCGCTTTGATTTGAAGCTAACTCGATTATTTCGCCAGCATTTGATGCTAGACAACATATATCGCAAGTATTTGAAGTTAAATCGCTTGCTACACGTGGATTTGAAGTTAAACCTTCAACATCGCATTGATCTGAAGCTACATCATTGGTTTCGCATGGAGTTGAAGCTAACTCGATTATTTCGCCTGAATTTGAAGCTATATCACTTATATCGCAAGTATTTGAAGCTAAATCATTTGTTTCGCATTTATTTTAAGCTAAACCTTATACATCGCATTGATTTGAAGCTACATCATGTGTTCCGCATGGATTTGAAGATAACTCGTTTATTTCGCCTGCATTTGAAGCTATATCTCTTATATCGCACGTATTTGAAGCTAACGCATTTCATTCGCATGGATTTGAAGCTAACCCTTCTACATCCCATTGATTTGATGCTACAACATGTGTTTCGCATGGATTTGAAGCCAACTCGTTTATTTCGCCAGCATTTGAAACTATATCACTTACATCGCAAGTATTTGAAACTAAATCATTTGTTTCGCATGAATTTAAAGCTAAACCATGTGTTTCGCATAAATTTGAAGCTAAATCATTTGTTTCGCATGGATTTCAAGACAAACCTTCTACACCGCATTGATTTGAAGCTACATCATGTGTTTCGCATGGATTTGAACCTAACTCGATTATTTCGCCATTTTTTGAAATAATATCACTTATATCGCAAGTATTTGGAGCTAAATCATTTGTTTCGCATGGATTTGAAGCTAATCCTTCTACATCGCATTGATTTGAAGCTACATCATGTGTTTCGCATGGATTTGAAGCTAACTCGATTATTTCGCCAGCATTTGGAGCTATATCACTTATATCGCATGTATTTGAAGCTAAATCATATGTTTCGCATGGATTTGAATCTAAACCAGCTACATCGCATTGATTTGAAACTACATCATATGTTTCGTATGGATTTGTAGCTAACTCATTTATTTCGCCAGCATTTGAAGCTATATCACTTATATCACAAGTATTTGAAGCTAAATCATTTGTTTCGCATGGATTTGAAGCTAAACCTTATACATCGCATTGATTTGAAGCTAAACCTTACACATTGCATTGATTTGAAGCTACATCATGTGTTCCGCATGGATTTGAAGCGAACTCGTTTATTTCGCCAGCATTTGAAGCTATGTCACTTATATCGCAAGTATTTGAATCTACATCATTTGTTTCGCATGAATTTGAAGCTAAACCTTCTACATCGCATTTATTTGAAGCTACATCACGTGTTTCGCATGGATTTGAAGCTATCTCGATTATTTCGCCAGCTTTTGATGCTAGACCACTTATATCGCAAGTATTTGAAGCTAAATCATTTGATTCGCTTGGATTTGAAGCTAAACCTTCTACTTCGCAGTAATTTGAAGCTACATCATGGGTTTCGCATGGATTTGAAGCTACTCGTTTATTTCGCCAGCATTTGAAGCTATATCACTTATATCGCAAGTATTTGAAGTTAAATCATTTGTTTCGCCTGGATTTGAAGCTAATCCTTCTACATCGCATTGATTTGGATCTACATCATGTGCTTCGCATGGATTTGAAGCTAACGCGTATGTTTCGCCTGCATTTCAAGCTATATCACTTATATCGCAAGTATTTGAAGCTAAATCATGTGTTTCGCATGAATTTGAACCTAAATCATTTGTTTCGCATGGATTTGAAGCTAATCCTTCTACATCGCATTGATTTGAAGCTACATCATGTCTTTCGCATGCATTTGAAGCTAACTCGATTACTTCGCCAGGATTTGAAACTATATCACTTATATCGCAAGTATTTGAAGCTAAATCATTTGATTCGCATGGATTTGATGCTAAACCTTCTACATCGCATTAATTTGAAGCTACATCATGGGTTTCGCATGGATTTGAAGCTACTCGTTTATTACGCCAGCATTTGAAGCTATATCACTTATATCGCAAGTATTTGAAACTAAATCATTTGTTTCGCATGGATTTCAAGACAAACCTTCTACACCGCATTGATTTGAAGCTACATCATGTGTTTGGCATGAATTTGAAGCTAACTCGATTATTTCGCCATTTTTTGAAACTATATCACTTATATCGCAAGTATTTGAAGCTAAATCATTTGTTTCGCATGTATTTGAAGCTAATCCTTCTACATCGCATTGATTTGAAGCTACGTCATGTGTTTCGCATGGATTAGAAGCTAACTCGTTTACTTCGCCATCATTTGAAGCTATATCACGTATATCGCATGTATTTGAAGCTAAATCATTTGTTTCGCATGGATTTGAATCTAAACCAGCTACATCGCATTGATTTAAAACTTCATCATATGTTTCGCATGGATTTGTAGCTAACTCGTTTATTTCGCCAGCATTTGAAGCTATATCACTTATATCGCAAGTATTTGAACTTAAATCATGTATTCCGCATGGATTTGAAGCCAACTCGTCTATTTCGCCAGCATTTGAAGCTATATCACATATATCGCAAGTATCTGAAGCTAAATCGTTTGTTCCGCGTGGATTTGAAGCAAAGCAATCTACATCGCATTGATTTGAAGCTACATCATGTGTTTCGCATGGATTTGAAGGTAACTCGTTTATTTCGCTAACATTTGATGCTATATCACTTATATCGCAAGTATTTGAAGCTAAATCATTTGATTCGCATGGATTTGAAACAAAACCTTCTACATCGCATTGATTTGAAGCTATAACATCTGTTTCGCATTGATTTGAAGCTAACTCGGTTATTTCGCCAGCATTTGAAGCTACATCACTTATATCGCAAGTACTTGAAGCTAAATCATTTGTTTCGCATGGATTTGAAGCTAAACCTTCAACATCGCATTAATTTGAAGCTACATCATGTGTTTCGCATGGATTAGAAGCTAACTCGTTTATTTCGCTAGCATTTGATGCTATATCACTTATATCGCAAGTATTTGAAGCTAAATCATTTGTTTCGCATGGATTTGAAGCTAAACCTTCTACATCGCATTGATTTGAAGCTACATCATGTGTATTGCATGGATTTGAAGCTAACTCGATTACTTCGCCAGGATTTGAAACTATATCACTTATATCGCAAGTATTTGAAGCTAAATCATTTGTTTCGCGCGGATTTGAAGCTAAACCTTCAACATCGCATTGATTTGAAGCTACATCATGTGTTTCGCATGGATTTGAAGCTGAGTCGTTTGTTTCGCCTGCATTTGAAGCTAAATCATGTATATCACAAGTATTTGAAGCTAAACCATTTGTTTCGCATGGATGCGAAGATAAGCCTTCTATTTCCCATTGATTTGAAGATAAATCATGTGTTTCGCTTGGATTTGAAGATAACTCGTTTGTTTCGCATGCAGTTAGAGCTAAATCAGGTATAAAACAAGTATTTGAAGCTGAACCATTTGTTCCGCATGAATATTAAGCTAAACCATGCGTTTCGCATGGATTCGAAGATAAGCCTTCTACTTCGCATTTATTTGAATATAAATCATGTGTTTCGCTTGGATTTGAAGCTACCACGTCTATTGCGCATGCAGTTGGAGCTAAGTCAGGTATAAAACAAGTATTTGAAGCTAAACCATTTGTTTCGCATGGATTCGAAGATAAGCCTTCTACTTCGCATTGATTTGATGATAAATCATGTCTTTCGCTTGGATTTGAAGCTAACTCGTTTGTTTCGCATGCAGTTGAAGCTAAATCATCTTTATCACAAGTATCTGAATCTAAACCATCTGTTTAGCAAGAATTTGAAGCTAAACCATGTGTTTCGCATGAATGGGAAGATAAATCATGTGTTTCACGTGGATTTGAAGCAAAATCGTCTGATTCGATTGCAGTTGAAGCTAAGTTATCTTTATCACAAGTATCTGAATATAAACCATCTATTTCGCGAGAATGTGAAACTAAACCATGTGTTTCGAATGAATTTGAAGCTAAATCATGTGTTTAGCATGGATTTGAAGCTAACTCGTTTGTTTCGCTTGCTATTGAAGATAAATCATGTATATCACAAGTATTTGAAGCTGAACCATTTGTTTCGCATGGATTCAAAGATCAACGTTCTACTTCGCATTGAATTGAACCTAAATCAAGTGTTTCGAATGGATTTGAAGCTAACAGGTTTGTTTCGCCTGTAGTTCAAGCAAAATCATGTAAATCAAAAGTATTTGATGCTGAACCATTTGTTTCGCATGAATATTAAGCTAAACCATGTGTTTCGCAATGAGTTTGAAGCTAAATCATTTGTTTCGCATGGATTTGAAGCTAATCCTTCTACTTCGCATTGATATGAAACCAAATCCAGTGTATCGCTTGGATTTGAAACTATTTCGTTTGTTTCGAATGCAGTTGAATCTAAATCAAGTATATCACAAGTATTTGATGCTAAACCATTTGTTTCGCATTGATTTGAAGCTAAATCATGTATATCACAAGTATTTGAAGCTAAACCATTTGATTCGCATGGATTTGAAACCAAGCATTCTACTCCTCATTGATTTGAAGCTAAATCATTTGTTTCGCATGGATTTGAAACTAACTCGTTTGTTTCGCATGCAGTTGAAGCTAAATGATGCATATCACAAGTATTTGAAGCTAAACCATTTGTTTCGCATGGATTCGAAGATAAGCCTCCTACTTCGCATTGAATTGATGCTAAAACATGTGATTCGCTTGGATTTGAAGCTAACTCGTTTGTTTCGCCTGCATTTGAAGCTAAATCATGTATATCACAAGTATTTGACGTTAAACCATTTGTTTCGCATGGATTCGAAGATAAGCGTTCCACTTCACATTGAATTGAAGCTAAATCATGTGTTTTGCATGGATATGATGCTAACTCGTTTGTTTCGCATGCAGTTGACACTAAATCATATATATCACAAGTATTTGAAGCTAAACCATTTGTTTCGCATGGATTCGAAGATCAGCTTTCTATTTCGCATTGATTTGAAGATAAATCATGTGTTTCGCTTGGATTTGAAGATAACTCGTTTGTTTCGCATGCATTTGAAGCTAAATCATGTGTTTCGCTTCGATTTGAAACTAACTCGTTTGTTTCTCACGCAGTTGAAGCTAAATCATGTATATCACAAGTATTTGGAGCTGAACCATTTGTTTCGCATGTATTTGAAGCTAACCCATTGGTTTCGCCTGCATTTGAAGCAATATCTCTTATATCGCAAGTATTTGAAGCTAAATCATTTGTTTCGCATGGATTTGAATCTAAACCAGCTACATCGCATTGATTTGAAGCCACATCATATGTTTCGCATGGATTTGTAGCTAACTCGATTACTTCGCCAGCATTTGATGGTAGACAACTTATATCGCAAGTATTTGAATCAAAATCATATGTTTCGCTTGGGTTTGAAGCTGAACCTTATACATCGCATTGATTTGAAGCTACAGCATATGTTTCGCATGGATTTGAAGCTAACTCGGTTATTTCGCCAGCATTTGAAGCTATATCACTTATATCGCAAGTATTTGAAGCTAAATCATTTGTTTCAGATGGATCTGAAGCCAAACCTTCTACATCGCACTGATTTGAAGCTACATCATGTGTTTCGAATGGATTTGAAGCTAACTCGTTCGTTTCGCCAGCATTTGAAGCTTTATCATTTATATCGCTAGTATTTGAAGCTAAATCATTTGTTTCAAATGGATTTGAAGCTAAACCTTCTACATCGCATTGATTTGATGCTATATCAAGTGTTTCGCATGGATTTGAAGTTAACTCGTTTATTTCGCCAGCATTTGAATCTATATCACTTATATCGCAAGTATTTGAAGATAAATCATGTGTTTCGCATGGATTTGACGATAACTCGTTCGTTTCGCCTGCATTTGAAGCAATATCACTTATATCGCAAGTATTTGAAGCTGAATCATGTGTTTCGCATGGATTTGAAGCTAACTCGTTTATTTGGCAAGTATTTGAAGTTAAATCATTTGTTTCGCCTGGATTTGAAGCTAATCCGTCTACATCGCATTGATTTGGATCTACATCATGTGCTTCGCATGGATTTGAAGCTAACGCGTATGTTTCGCCTGCATTTGAAGCTATATCACTTATATCGCAAGTATTTGAAGCTAAATCATGTGTTTCGCATGAATTTGAACCTAAATCATTTGTTTCGCATGGATTTGAAGCTAATCCTTCTACATCTCATTGATTTGAAGCTACATCATGTGTTTCGCATGGATTAGAAGCTAACTCGTTTACTTCGCCAGCATTTAAAGCTATATCACTTATATCGCAAGTATTTGAAGCTAAAGCATTTGTTTCGCATGGATTTGAAGCTAAACCTTATACATCGCATTGATTTGAAGCTACATCATGAGTTTCGCATGGATTTGAAGCTAACTCGATTGATTCGCCAGCATTTGAAGCTATATCACTTATATCGCAAGTATTTGATGCTAAATCATTTGTTTCTCATGGATGTGAAGCTAAACAATCTACATCGCATTGATTTGGAGCTACATCATGTGTTTCGCATGGATTTGAAGCTAACTCGTATATTTCGCCAGTACTTGAAGCTATATCATTTATATCGCAAGTATTTGAAACTAAATCATTTGTTTCGCATGGATCTGAAGCCAAACCTTCTACATCGCATTGATTTGAAGCTACATCATGTGTTTCGCATGGATTTGAAGCTAACTCGTTCGCTTCGCCAGCATTTGAAGCTATATCACTTATATCGCAACTATTTGAAGCTAAATTATTTTTTTTCACGTGGATTTGAAGCTAATCCTTCTACATCGCATTGATTTGAAGCTATATAACGTGTTTCGCATGGATTTGAAGGTAACTCGTTTATTTAGCCAGCATTTGAATCTATATCACTTACATCGCAAGTATTTGAAGATAAATCATTTGTTTCGCATGGATTTGAAGCTAAACATTATACATCGTATTGATTTGAAGCTACATTATGTGTTTCGCGTGCATTTGAAGCTATCTCGATTATTTCGCCAGCATTTGAAGCTATATCACTTATATCGCAAGTATTCGAAGTTAAATCATTTGTTTCGCATGGATTTGAAGCTAAACAATCTACATCGCATTGATTGGAAGCTACATCATGTGTTTCGCATGGATTTGAAGCTAACTCGTTTATTTCGCCAGCATTTGAAGCTATATCATTTATATCGCAAGTATTTGAAGCTAAATCATTTGTTTCGCATGGATTTGAAGCTAAACCTTCTACATCGCATTGATTTGAAGCTATATCATGTGTTTCGCATCGATTTGAAGCTAACACGATTACTTCGCCAGCATTTGATGCTAGACAACTTATATCGCAAGTATTTGAAGCTATATCATTTGTTTCGCGTGGATTTGAAGCTAAATCTTCAACATCGCATTGCTTTGAAGCTACATCATGTGTTTCGCATGGATATGAAGCTAACTCGTTCATTTCGTCTGCATTTGAAGCAATATCACTTATATCGCACGTATTTGAAGCTAAATCATTTGATTCGCATGAATTTGATGCTAAACAATCTACATCGCATTGATTTGAAGTTACATCATGTGTTTCGCATGGATTTGAAGCTAACTCGATTGTTTGACAAGTTTTTGAAGTTAAATCATTTGTTTCGCCTGGATTTGAAGCTAATCCTTCTACATCGCATTGATTTGAAGCTACATCATGTGTTTCGCTTGGATTTGAAGCTAACTCGATTATTTCGCCTGCATTTGAAGCAATATCACTTATATCGCAAGTATTTGAAGCTAAAGCATTACATTCGCATGGATTTGAAGCTAAACCTTCTACATCGCATTGATTTGATGCTACAACATGTGTTTCGCATGGATTTGAAGCCAACTCGTTTATTTCGCCAGCATTTGAAGCTATATCACTTATATCGTAAGTATTTGAAACTAAATCATTTGTTTCGCATGAATGTAAAGCTAAACCATGTGTTTCGCATTAATTTGAAGCTAAATCATTTGTTTCGCATGGATTTCAAGCCAAACCTTCTACACCGCATTGATTTGAAGCTACATCATGTGTTTCGCATGGATTTGAACCTAACTCGATTATTTCGCCATTTTTTGAAACAATATCACTTATATCGCAAGTATTTGAAGCTAAATCATTTGTTTCGTATGGATTTGAAGCTAATCCTTCTACATCGCATTGATTTGAAGCTACATCATGTGTTTCGCATGGATTTGAAGCTAACACGTTTATTTCGCCAGCATTTGAAGCTATATCACTTATATCGCAAGTATTTGAAGCTAAATCATTTGTTTCGCATGGATTTGAATCTAAACCAGCTACATCGCATTGATTTGAAGCCACATCATATGTTTCGCATGGATTTGTAGCTAACTCGATTACTTCGCCAGCATTTGATGGTAGACAATTTATATCGCAAGTATTTGAATCAAAATCATATGTTTCGCTTGGGTTTGAAGCTGAACCTTATACATCGCATTGATTTGAAGCTACAGCATATGTTTCGCATGGATTTGAAGCTAACTCGGTTATTTCGCCAGCATTTGAAGCTATATCACTTATATCGCAAGTATTTGAAGCTAAATCATTTGTTTCAGATGGATCTGAAGCCAAACCTTCTACATCGCACTGATTTGAAGCTACATCATGTGTTTCGAATGGATTTGAAGCTAACTCGTTCGTTTCGCCAGCATTTGAAGCTTTATCATTTATATCGCTAGTATTTGAAGCTAAATCATTTGTTTCAAATGGATTTGAAGCTAAACCTTCTACATCGCATTGATTTGATGCTATATCAAGTGTTTCGCATGGATTTGAAGTTAACTCGTTTATTTCGCCAGCATTTGAATCTATATCACTTATATCGCAAGTATTTGAAGATAAATCATGTGTTTCGCATGGATTTGACGATAACTCGTTCGTTTCGCCTGCACTTGAAGCAATATCACTTATATCGCAAGTATTTGAAGCTGAATCATGTGTTTCGCATGGATTTGAAGCTAACTCGTTTATTTGGCAAGTATTTGAAGTTAAATCATTTGTTTCGCCTGGATTTGAAGCTAATCCGTCTACATCGCATTGATTTGGATCTACATCATGTGCTTCGCATGGATTTGAAGCTAACGCGTATGTTTCGCCTGCATTTGAAGCTATATCACTTATATCGCAAGTATTTGAAGCTAAATCATGTGTTTCGCATGAATTTGAACCTAAATCATTTGTTTCGCATGGATTTGAAGCTAATCCTTCTACATCTCATTGATTTGAAGCTACATCATGTGTTTCGCATGGATTAGAAGCTAACTCGTTTACTTCGCCAGCATTTAAAGCTATATCACTTATATCGCAAGTATTTGAAGCTAAAGCATTTGTTTCGCATGGATTTGAAGCTAAACCTTATACATCGCATTGATTTGAAGCTACATCATGAGTTTCGCATGGATTTGAAGCTAACTCGATTGATTCGCCAGCATTTGAAGCTATATCACTTATATCGCAAGTATTTGATGCTAAATCATTTGTTTCTCATGGATGTGAAGCTAAACAATCTACATCGCATTGATTTGGAGCTACATCATGTGTTTCGCATGGATTTGAAGCTAACTCGTATATTTCGCCAGTACTTGAAGCTATATCATTTATATCGCAAGTATTTGAAACTAAATCATTTGTTTCGCATGGATCTGAAGCCAAACCTTCTACATCGCATTGATTTGAAGCTACATCATGTGTTTCGCATGGATTTGAAGCTAACTCGTTCGCTTCGCCAGCATTTGAAGCTATATCACTTATATCGCAACTATTTGAAGCTAAATTATTTTTTTTCACGTGGATTTGAAGCTAATCCTTCTACATCGCATTGATTTGAAGCTATATAACGTGTTTCGCATGGATTTGAAGGTAACTCGTTTATTTAGCCAGCATTTGAATCTATATCACTTACATCGCAAGTATTTGAAGATAAATCATTTGTTTCGCATGGATATGAAGCTAAACATTATACATCGTATTGATTTGAAGCTACATTATGTGTTTCGCGTGCATTTGAAGCTATCTCGATTATTTCGCCAGCATTTGAAGCTATATCACTTATATCGCAAGTATTCGAAGTTAAATCATTTGTTTCGCATGGATTTGAAGCTAAACAATCTACATCGCATTGATTGGAAGCTACATCATGTGTTTCGCATGGATTTGAAGCTAACTCGTTTATTTCGCCAGCATTTGAAGCTATATCATTTATATCGCAAGTATTTGAAGCTAAATCATTTGTTTCGCATGGATTTGAAGCTAAACCTTCTACATCGCATTGATTTGAAGCTATATCATGTGTTTCGCATCGATTTGAAGCTAACACGATTACTTCGCCAGCATTTGATGCTAGACAACTTATATCGCAAGTATTTGAAGCTATATCATTTGTTTCGCGTGGATTTGAAGCTAAATCTTCAACATCGCATTGCTTTGAAGCTACATCATGTGTTTCGCATGGATATGAAGCTAACTCGTTCATTTCGTCTGCATTTGAAGCAATATCACTTATATCGCACGTATTTGAAGCTAAATCATTTGATTCGCATGAATTTGATGCTAAACAATCTACATCGCATTGATTTGAAGTTACATCATGTGTTTCGCATGGATTTGAAGCTAACTCGATTGTTTGACAAGTTTTTGAAGTTAAATCATTTGTTTCGCCTGGATTTGAAGCTAATCCTTCTACATCGCATTGATTTGAAGCTACATCATGTGTTTCGCTTGGATTTGAAGCTAACTCGATTATTTCGCCTGCATTTGAAGCAATATCACTTATATCGCAAGTATTTGAAGCTAAAGCATTACATTCGCATGGATTTGAAGCTAAACCTTCTACATCGCATTGATTTGATGCTACAACATGTGTTTCGCATGGATTTGAAGCCAACTCGTTTATTTCGCCAGCATTTGAAGCTATATCACTTATATCGTAAGTATTTGAAACTAAATCATTTGTTTCGCATGAATGTAAAGCTAAACCATGTGTTTCGCATTAATTTGAAGCTAAATCATTTGTTTCGCATGGATTTCAAGCCAAACCTTCTACACCGCATTGATTTGAAGCTACATCATGTGTTTCGCATGGATTTGAACCTAACTCGATTATTTCGCCATTTTTTGAAACAATATCACTTATATCGCAAGTATTTGAAGCTAAATCATTTGTTTCGTATGGATTTGAAGCTAATCCTTCTACATCGCATTGATTTGAAGCTACATCATGTGTTTCGCATGGATTTGAAGCTAACACGTTTATTTCGCCAGCATTTGAAGCTATATCACTTATATCGCAAGTATTTGAAGCTAAATCATTTGTTTCGCATGGATTTGAATCTAAACCAGCTACATCGCATTGATTTGAAACTACATCATGTGTTTCGCTTTGATTTGAAGCTAACTCGATTATTTCGCCAGCATTTGATGCTAGACAACTTATATCGCAAGTATTTGAAGTTAAATCGCTTGCTACACGTGGATTTGAAGTTAAACCTTCAACATCGCATTGATCTGAAGCTACATCATTGGTTTCGCATGGAGTTGAAGCTAACTCGATTATTTCGCCTGAATTTGAAGCTATATCACTTACATCGCAAGTATTTGAAGCTAAATCATTTGTTTCGCATTTATTTTAAGCTAAACCTTATACATCGCATTGATTTGAAGCTACATCATGTGTTCCGCATGGATTTGAAGATAACTCGTTTATTTCGCCTGCATTTGAAGCTATATCACTTATATCGCAAGTATTTGAAACTAAAGCATTTCATTCGCATGGATTTGAAGCTAACCCTTCTACATCGCATTGATTTGATGCTACAACATGTGTTTCGCACGGATTTGAAGCCAACTCGTTTATTTCGCCAGCATTTGAAACTATATCACTTATATCGCAAGTATTTGAAACTAAATCATTTGTTTCGCATGAATTTAAAGCTAAACCATGTGTTTCGCATGGATTTGAATCTAAACCTGCTACATCGCATTGATTTGAAACTACATCATATGTTTCGTATGGATTTGAAGCTAACTCGTTCGTTTCGCCAGCATTTGAAGCTGTATCATTTATATCGCAAGTATTTGAAGCTAAATCATTTGTTTCACATGGATTTGAAGCTAAACCTTCTACATCGCATTGATTTGAAGCTATATCAAGTGTTTCGCATGGATTTGAAGGTAACTCGTTTATTTCGCCAGCATTTGAATCTATATCACTTATATCGCAAGTATTTGAAGCTAAATCATTTGTTTCGCATTTATTTTAAGCTAAACCTTATACATCGCATTGATTTGAAGCTACATCATGAGTTTCGCATGGATTTGAAGCTAACTCGATTGATTCGCCAGCATTTGAAGCTATATCACTTATATCGCAAGTATTTGATGCTAAATCATTTGTTTCTCATGGATTTGAAGCTAAACAATCTACATCGCATTGATTTGGAGCTACATCATGTGTTTCGCATGGATTTGAAGCTAACTCGTATATTTCGCCAGTACTTGAAGCTATATCATTTATATCGCAAGTATTTGAAACTAAATCATTTGTTTCGCATGGATCTGAAGCCAAACCTTCTACATCGCATTGATTTGAAGCTACATCATGTGTTTCGCATGGATTTGAAGCTAACTCGTTCGCTTCGCCAGCATTTGAAGCTATATCACTTATATCGCAACTATTTGAAGCTAAATCATTTGTTTCACGTGGATTTGAAGCTAATCCTTCTACATCGCATTGATTTGAATCTATATAACGTGTTTCGCATGGATTTGAAGGTAACTCGTTTATTTAGCCAGCATTTGAATCTATATCACTTACATCGCAAGTATTTGAAGATAAATCATTTGTTTCGCATGGATTTGAAGCTAAACATTATACATCGTATTGATTTGAAGCTACATTATGTGTTTCGCGTGCATTTGAAGCTATCTCGATTATTTCGCCAGCATTTGAAACTATATCACTTATATCGCAAGTATTCGAAGTTAAATCATTTGTTTCGCATGGATTTGAAGCTAAACAATCTACATCGCACTGATTGGAAGCTACATCATGTGTTTCGCATGGATTTGAAGCTAACTCGTTTATTTCGCCACCATTTGAAGCTATATCATTTATATCGCAAGTATTTGAAGCTAAATCATTTGTTTCGCATGGATTTGAAGCTAAACCTTCTACATCGCATTGATTTGAAGCTATATCATGTGTTTCGCATCGATTTGAAGCTAACACGATTACTTCGCCAGCATTTGATGCTAGACAACTTATATCGCAAGTATTTGAAGCTAAATCATTTGTTTCGCGTGGATTTGAAGCTAAATCTTCAACATCGCATTGCTTTGAAGCTACATCATGTGTTTCGCATGGATATGAAGCTAACTCGTCCATTTCGTCTGCATTTGAAGCAATATCACTTATATCGCACGTATTTGAAGCTAAATCATTTGATTCGCATGAATTTGATGCTAAACAATCTACATCGCATTGATTTGAAGTTACATCATGTGTTTCGCATGGATTTGAAGCTAACTCGATTGTTTGACAAGTTTTTGAAGTTAAATCATTTGTTTCGCCTGGATTTGAAGCTAATCCTTCTACATCGCATTGATTTGAAGCTACATCATGTGTTTCGCTTGGATTTGAAGCTAACTCGATTATTTCGCCTGCATTTGAAGCAATATCACTTATATCGCAAGTATTTGAAGCTAAAGCATTACATTCGCATGGATTTGAAGCTAAACCTTCTACATCGCATTGATTTGATGCTACAACATGTGTTTCGCATGGATTTGAAGCCAACTCGTTTATTTCGCCAGCATTTGAAGCTATATCACTTATATCGTAAGTATTTGAAACTAAATCATTTGTTTCGCATGAATGTAAAGCTAAACCATGTGTTTCGCATTAATTTGAAGCTAAATCATTTGTTTCGCATGGATTTCAAGCCAAACCTTCTACACCGCATTGATTTGAAGCTACATCATGTGTTTCGCATGGATTTGAACCTAACTCGATTATTTCGCCATTTTTTGAAACAATATCACTTACATCGCAAGTATTTGAAGCTAAATCATTTGTTTCGTATGGATTTGAAGCTAATCCTTCTACATCGCATTGATTTGAAGCTACATCATGTGTTTCGCATGGATTTGAAGCTAACTCGTTTATTTCGCCAGCATTTGAAGCTATATCACTTATATCGCAAGTATTTGAAGCTAAATCATTTGTTTCGCATGGATTTGAATCTAAACCAGCTACATCGCATTGATTTGAAACTACATCATGTGTTTCGCTTTGATTTGACGCTAACTCGATTATTTCGCCAGCATTTGATGCTAGACAACTTATCTCGCAAGTATTTGAAGTTAAATCGCTTGCTACACGTGGATTTGAAGTTAAACCTTCAACATCGCATTGATCTGAAGCTACATCATTGGTTTCGCATGGAGTTGAAGCTAACTCGATTATTTCGCCTGAATTTGAAGCTATATCACTTACATCGCAAGTATTTGAAGCTAAATCATTTGTTTCGCATTTATTTTAAGCTAAACCTTATACATCGCATTGATTTGAAGCTACATCATGTGTTCCGCATGGATTTGAAGATAACTCGTTTATTTCGCCTGCATTTGAAGCTATATCACTTATATCGCAAGTATTTGAAACTAAAGCATTTCATTCGCATGGATTTGAAGCTAACCCTTCTACATCGCATTGATTTGATGCTACAACATGTGTTTCGCATGGATTTGAAGCCAACTCGTTTATTTCGCAGCATTTGAAACTATATCACATATATCGCAAGTATTTGAAACTAAATCATTTGTTTCGCATGAATTTAAAGCTAAACCATGTGTTTCGCATAAATTTGAAGCTAAATCATTTGTTTCGCATGGATTTCAAGACAAACCTTCTACACCGCATTGATTTGAAGCTACATCATGTGTTTCGCATGGATTTGAAGCTAACTCGATTATTTCGCCAGCATTTGGAGCTATATCACTTATATCGCATGTATTTGAAGCTAAATCATATGTTTCGCATGGATTTGAATCTAAACCAGCTACATCGCATTGATTTGAAACTACATCATATGTTTCGTATGGATTTGAAGCTAACTCGTTCGTTTCGCCAGCATTTGAAGCTGTATCATTTATATCGCAAGTATTTGAAGCTAAATCATTTGTTTCACATGGATTTGAAGCTAAACCTTCTACATCGCATTGATTTGAAGCTATATCAAGTGTTTCGCATGGATTTGAAGGTAACTCGTTTATTTCGCCAGCATTTGAATCTATATCACTTATATCGCAAGTATTTGAAGCTAAATCATTTCTTTCGCATTTATTTTAAGCTAAACCTTATACATCGCATTGATTTGAAGCTACATCATGTGTTCCGCATGGATTTGAAGATAACTCGTTTATTTCGCCTGCATTTGAAGCTATATCTCTTATATCGCAAGTATTTGAAGCTAAAGCGTTTCATTCGCATGGATTTGAAGCTAACCCTTCTACATCGCATTGATTTGATGCTACAACATGTGTTTCGCATGGATTTGAAGCCAACTCCTTTATTTCGCCAGCATTTGAAACTATATCACTTATATCGCAAGTATTTGAAACTAAATCATTTGTTTCGCATGAATGTATAGCTAAACCATGTGTTTCGCATGAATTTGAAGCTAAATCATTTGTTTCGCATGGATTTCAAGCCAAACCTTCTACACCGCATTGATTTGAAGCTACATCATGTGTTTCGCATGGATTTGAACCTAACACGATTATTTCGCCATTTTTTGAAACAATATCACTTATATCGCAAGTATTTGAAGCTAAATCATTTGTTTCGCATGGATTTGAAGCTAAACCTTATACATCGCATTGATTTGAAGCTAAACCTTACACATTGCATTGATTTGAAGCTACATCATGTGTTCCGCATGGATTTGAAGCGAACTCGTTTATTTCGCCAGCATTTGAAGCTATGTCACTTATATCGCAAGTATTTGAATCTACATCATTTGTTTCGCATGAATTTGAAGCTAAACCTTCTACATCGCATTGATTTGAAGCTACATCACGTGTTTCGCATGGATTTGAAGCTATCTCGATTATTTCGCCAGCTTTTGATGCTAGACCACTTATATCGCAAGTATTTGAAGCTAAATCATTTGATTCGCTTGGATTTGGTAGCTAAACCTTCTACTTCGCATTAATTTGAAGCTACATCATGGGTTTCGCATGGATTTGAAGCTACTCGTTTATTTCGCCAGCATTTGAAGCTATATCACTTATATCGCAAGTATTTGAAACTAAATCATTTGTTTCGCATGGATTTGAAGCTAAACATTATACATCGCATTGATTTGAAGCTACATCATGTGTTTCGCATGGATTTGACGATAACTCGTTCGTTTCACCTGCATTTGAAGCAATATCACTTATATCGCAAGTATTTGAAGCTAAATCATGTGTTTCGCATGGATTTGAAGCTAACTCGTTTATTTGGCATGAATTTGAACCTAAATCATTTGTTTCGCATGGATTTGAAGCTAATCCTTCTACATCGCATTGATTTGAAGCTACATCATGTGTTTCGCATGGATTAGAAGCTAACTCGTTTACTTCGCCAGCATTTGAAGCTATATCACTTATATCGCAAGTATTTGAAACTAAATCATTTGTTTCGCATGGATCTGAAGTCAAACCTTCTACATCGCATTGATTTGAAGCTACATCATGTGTTTCGCATGGATTTGAAGCTAACTCGTTCGCTTCGCCAGCATTTGAAGCTATATCACTTATATCGCAACTATTTGAAGCTAAATCATTTGTTTCACGTGGATTTGAAGCTAATCCTTCTACATCGCATTGATTTGAAGCTATATCACGTGTTTCGCATGGATTTGAAGGTAACTCGTTTATTTAGCCAGCATTTGAATCTATATCACTTACATCGCAAGTATTTGAAGATAAATCATTTGTTTCGCATGGATTTGAAGCTAAACATTATACATCGTATTGATTTGAAGCTACATTACGTGTTTCGCGTGCATTTGAAGCTATCTCGATTATTTCGCCAGCATTTGAAGCTATATCACTTATATCGCAAGTATTCGAAGTTAAATCATTTGTTTCGCATGGATTTGAAGCTAAACAATCTACATCGCATTGATTGGAAGCTACATCATGTGTTTCGCATGGATTTGAAGCTAACTCGTTTATTTCGCCAGCATTTGAAGCTATATCACTTATATCGCAAGTATTTGAAGCTAAATCATTTGTTTCGTATGGATTTGAAGCTAATCCTTCTACATCGCATTGATTTGAAGCTACATCATGTGTTTCGCATTGATTTGAAGCTAACTCGATTATTTCGCCAGCATTTGGAGCTATATCACTTATATCGCAAGTATTTGAAGCTACATCATTTGTTTCGCATGGACTTGAAGCTAAACAATCTACATCGCATTGATATGAAGGTATATCATGTGTTTCGCATTGATTTGAAACTAACTCGTTCGTTTCGCCTGCATTTGAAGCTATATCTCTTATATCGCAAGTATTTGAAGCTAAATCATTTGTTTCGCATGGATTTGAAGCTAAACCTTCTACATCGCATTGATTTGAAGCTACAGCATGTGTTTCGCACGGACTTGAAGCTAACTCGTTTATTTCGCCAGCATTTGATGATAGACCACTTACATCGCAAGTATTTGAATCTAAATCATTTGTTTCGCATGAAATTGAAGCTAAACCATGTGTTTCTCATGAAGTTGAAGCTAAATTATGTGATTCGCATGGATTTTAAGCTAAAGCGTTTGTTTCGCCTGCATTAGAAGCTATATCACATATATCGCAAGTATTTGAAGCTAAATCATTTGTTTCGCGTGGATTTGAAGCTAAACAATCTACATCGCATTGATATGAAGGTATATCATGTGTTTCGCATTGATTTGAAGCTAACTCGTTCGTTTCGCCTACAATTGAAGCTATATCACTTACTTCGCAAGTATTTGAAGCTAAATCATTTGTTTCGCATCGATTTGAAGCTAAAGCGTTCGTTTCGCCTGCATTTGAAGCAATATCACTTATATCGCAAGTATTTGAAGCTAAATCATATGTTTCGCATGGATTTGAATCTAAACCAGCTACATCGCATTGATTTGAAACTACATCATATGTTTCGCATTGATTTGTAGCTAACTCGTTTATTTCGCCAGCATTTGGAGCTATATCACTTATATCGCAAGTATTTGAAGCTAAATCATATGTTTCGCATGGATTTGAATCTAAACCAGCTACATCGCATTGATTTGAAACTACATCATATGTTTCGCATGGATTTGTAGCTAACTCGTTTATTTCGCCAGCATTTGGAGCTATATCACTTATATCGCAAGTATTTGAAGCTAAATCATATGTTTCGCTTGGATTTGAATCTAAACCAGCTACATCGCATTGATTTGAAGTTACATCATGTGTTTCGCATGGATTTGAAGCTAAACCTTCTACTTCGCATTGATTTGACGATACATCATGTCTTTCGCATGTATTTGAAGCTAACTCGGTTATTTCGCCCGCATTTGAAGCTATATCACTTATATCGCAAGTATTTGAAGCTAAATCATTTGTTTCGCATGGATTTGAAGCTAAACATTATACATCGCATTGATTTGAAGCTACATCATGTGTTTCGCATGGATTTGAAGCTAACTCGTTTATTTCGCCAGCATTTGAAGCTATATCATTTATATTGCAAGTATTTGAAGTTAAATCATTTGTTTCGCATGGATTTGAAGCTAAACAATCTACATCGCATTGATTTGACGCTACATCATGTCTTTCGCATGCATTTGAAGCTAACTCGGTTATTTAGCCAGTATTTGAAGCTATATCGCTTATATCGTAAGTATTTGAAGCTAAATCATTTGATTCGCTTGGATTTGAAGCTAAACCTTCTACTTCGCATTAATTTGAAGCTACATCATGGGTTTCGCATGGATTTGAAGCTACTCGTTTATTTCGCCAGCATTTGAAGCTATATCACTTATATCGCAAGTATTTGAAACTAAATCATTTGTTTCGCATGGATTTGATTCTAAACCATCTACATCGCATTGATTTGAAGCAACATCATGTGTTTCGCATGGATTTGGAGCTAACTCGTTTATTTCGCCAGCATTTCAAGCTATATCACTTATATCGCAAGTATTTGAAAATAAATCATTTGTTTCGCATGAATACGTAGCAAAACCATGTGTTTCTCATGAATTTGAAGCGAAATTATGTGATTCGCATGGATTTGAAGCTAAAGCGTTTGTTTCGCCTGCATTTGAAGCTATATCACTTATATCGCAAGTATTTGAAGCTACATCATTTGTTTCGTATGGACTTGAAGCTAAACAATCTACATCGCATTGATATGAAGGTATATCATGTGTTTCGCATCGATTTGAAGCTAACTCGTTCGTTTCGCCTGCATTTGAAGCTATATCTCTTATATCGCAAGTATTTGAAGCTAAATCATTTGTTTCGCATGGATTTGAAGCTAAACCTTCTACATCGCATTGATTTGAAGCTACATCATGTGTTTCGCATGGACTTGAAGCTAACTCGTTTATTTCGCCAGCATTTGATGATAGACCACTTATATCGCAAGTATTTGAAGCTAAATCATTTGTTTCGCATGGATTTGAAGCTAAACCTTCTACATCGCATTGATTTGAAGCAACATCATGTGTTTCGCATGGATTTGGAGCTAACTCGTTTATTTCGCCAGCATTTCAAGCTATATCACTTGCATCGCAAGTATTTGAAAATAAATCATTTGTTTCGCATGAATTTGAAGCTAAACCATGTGATTCTCATGAATTTGAAGCTAAATTATTTGATTCGCATGGATTTGAAGCTAAAGCGTTTGTTTCGCCTGCATTTGAAGCTATATCACTTATATCGCAAGTATTTGAAACCAAATCATTTGTTTCGCATGAATACGTAGCAAAACCATGTGTTTCTCATGAATTTGAAGCGAAATTATGTGATTCGCATGGATTTGAAGCAAAAGCGTTTGTTTCGCCTGCATTTGAAGCTATATCACTTATATCGCAAGTATTTGAAGCTGCATCATTTGTTTCGCATGGACTTGAAGCTAAACAATCTACATCGCATTGATATGAAGGTATATCATGTGTTTCGCATTGATTTGAAGCTAACTCGTTCGTTTCGCCTTCATTTGAAGCTATATCACTTATATCGCAAGTATTTGAAGCTACATCATTTGTTTCGCATGGACTTGAAGCTAAACAATCTACATCGCATTGATATGAAGGTATATCATGTGTTTCGCTTTGATTTGAAGCTAACTCGTTCGTTTCGCCTGCATTTGAAGCTTTATCACTTATATCGCAAGTATTTGAAGCTACATCATTTGTTTCGCATGGACTTGAAGCTAAACAATCTACATCGCATTGATATGAAGGTATATCATGTGTTTCGCATTGATTTGAAACTAACTCGTTCGTTTCGCCTGCATTTGAAGCTATATCTCTTATATCGCAAGTATTTGAAGCTAAATCATTTGTTTCGCATGGATTTGAAGCTAAACCTTCTACATCGCATTGATTTGAAGCTACATCATCTGTTTCGCATGGATTTGAAGCTATCTCGATTATTTCGCCAGCTTTTGATGCTAGACCACTTATATCGCAAGTATTTGAAGCTAAATCATTCGATTCTCATGGATTTGAAGCTAAACCTTCTACTTCGCATTAATTTGAAGCTACATCATGGGTTTCGCATGGATTTGAAGCTACTCGTTTATTTTGCCAGCATTTGAATCTATATCACTTATATCGCAAGTATTTGAAACTAAATCATTTGTTTCGCATGGATTTGATTCTAAACCATCTACATCGCATTGATTTGAAGCAACATCATGTGTTTCGCATGGATTTGGAGCTAACTCGTTTATTTCGCCAGCATTTCAAGCTATATCACTTATATCGCAAGTATTTGAAAATAAATCATTTGTTTCGCATGAATTTGAAGCTAAACCATGTGATTCTCATGAATTTGAAGCTAAATTATTTGATTCGCATGGATTTGAAGCTAAAGCGTTTGTTTCGCCTGCATTTGAAGCTATATCACTTATATCGCAAGTATTTGAAACCAAATCATTTGTTTCGCATGAATACGAAGCAAAACCATGTGTTTCTCATGAATTTGAAGCGAAATTATGTGATTCGCATGGATTTGAAGCTAAAGCGTTTGTTTCGCCTGCATTTGAAGCTATATCACTTATATCGCAAGTATTTGAAGCTACATCACTTGTTTCGCATGGACTTGAAGCTAAACAATCTACATCGCATTGATATGAAGGTATATCATGTGTTTCGCATTGATTTGAAGCTAACTCGTTCGTTTCGCCTGAATTTGAAGCTATATCACTTATATCGCAAGTATTTGAAGCTACATCATTTGTTTCGCATGGACTTGAAGCTAAACAATCTACATCGCATTGATATGAAGGTATATCATGTGTTTCGCTTTGATTTGAAGCTAACTCGTTCGTTTCGCCTGCATTTGAAGCTATATCACTTATATCGCAAGTATTTGAAGCTACATCATTTGTTTCGCATGGACTTGAAGCTAAACAATCTACATCGCATTGATATGAATGTATATCATGTGTTTCGCATTGATTTGAAGCTAACTCGTTCGTTTCGCCTGCAATTGAAGCTATATCACGTACATCGCAAGTATTTGAAGCTAAATCATTTGTTTCGCATGGTTTTGAAGCTAAACCTTCTACATCGCATTGATTTGAAGCTACATCATGTGTTTCGCATGGATTTGAAGCTATTTCGATTATTTCGCCAGCTTTTGATGCTAGACCACTTATATCGCAAGTATTTGAAGCTAAATCATTTGATTCTCATGGATTTGAAGCTAAACCTTCTACTTCGCATTAATTTGAAGCTACATCATGGGTTTCGCATGGATTTGAAGCTACTCGTTTATTTTGCCAGCATTTGAAGCTATATCACTTATATCGCAAGTATTTGAAACTAAATCATTTGTTTCGCATGGATTTGATTCTAAACCATCTACATCGCATTGATTTGAAGCAACATCATGTGTTTCGCATGGATTTGGCGCTAACTCGTTTATTTCGCAAGCATTTGATACTAGACCACTTAGATCGCAAGTATTTGAAGTTAAATCACTTGCTACACATGGATTTGAAGCTACACCTTCTACATTGCGTTGATTTGAAGCTACATCATGTGTTTCGCATGGATTTGTAGCTAACTCGTTTATTTCGCCAGCATTTGAAGCTATGTCACTTATATCGCAAGTATTTGAATCTAAATCATTTGTTTCGCATGAATTTGAAGCTAAACCATGTGTTTCTCATGAATTTGAAGCTAAATTATGTGATTCGCATGGATTTGAAGCTAAAGCGTTCGTTTCGCCTGCATTTGAAGCAATATCACTTATATCGCAAGTATTTGAAGCTAAATCATTTGTTTCGCATGTATTTGGAGCTAAACAATCTACATCGCATTGATATGAAGGTATATCATGTGCTTCGCATTGATTTGAAGCTAATTCGTACGTTTCGCCTGCATTTGAAGCTATATCACTTATATCGCAAGTATTTGAAGCTAAATCATTTGTTTCGCATGAATTTGAAGCTAAACCATGTGATTCTCATGAATTTGAAGCTAAATTATTTGATTCGCATGGATTTGAAGCTAAAGCGTTTGTTTCGCCTGCATTTGAAGCTATATCACTTATATCGCAAGTATTTGAAACCAAATCATTTGTTTCGCATGAATACGTAGCAAAACCATGTGTTTCTCATGAATTTGAAGCGAAATTATGTGATTCGCATGGATTTGAAGCAAAAGCGTTTGTTTCGCCTGCATTTGAAGCTATATCACTTATATCGCAAGTATTTGAAGCTGCATCATTTGTTTCGCATGGACTTGAAGCTAAACAATCTACATCGCATTGATATGAAGGTATATCATGTGTTTCGCATTGATTTGAAGCTAACTCGTTCGTTTCGCCTTCATTTGAAGCTATATCACTTATATCGCAAGTATTTGAAGCTACATCATTTGTTTCGCATGGACTTGAAGCTAAACAATCTACATCGCATTGATATGAAGGTATATCATGTGTTTCGCTTTGATTTGAAGCTAACTCGTTCGTTTCGCCTGCATTTGAAGCTTTATCACTTATATCGCAAGTATTTGAAGCTACATCATTTGTTTCGCATGGACTTGAAGCTAAACAATCTACATCGCATTGATATGAAGGTATATCATGTGTTTCGCATTGATTTGAAACTAACTCGTTCGTTTCGCCTGCATTTGAAGCTATATCTCTTATATCGCAAGTATTTGAAGCTAAATCATTTGTTTCGCATGGATTTGAAGCTAAACCTTCTACATCGCATTGATTTGAAGCTACATCATCTGTTTCGCATGGATTTGAAGCTATCTCGATTATTTCGCCAGCTTTTGATGCTAGACCACTTATATCGCAAGTATTTGAAGCTAAATCATTCGATTCTCATGGATTTGAAGCTAAACCTTCTACTTCGCATTAATTTGAAGCTACATCATGGGTTTCGCATGGATTTGAAGCTACTCGTTTATTTTGCCAGCATTTGAATCTATATCACTTATATCGCAAGTATTTGAAACTAAATCATTTGTTTCGCATGGATTTGATTCTAAACCATCTACATCGCATTGATTTGAAGCAACATCATGTGTTTCGCATGGATTTGTAGCTAATTCGTACGTTTCGCCTGCATTTGAAGCTATATCACTTATATCGCAAGTATTTGAAGCTAAATCATTTGTTTCGCATGGATTTGAAGCTAAACCTTCTACATCGCATTGATTTGAAGCTACATCATGTGTTTCGCATGGACTTGAAGCTAACTCGTTTATTTCGCCAGCATTTGATGATAGACCACTTATATCGCAAGTACTTGAATCTAAATCATTTGTTTCGCATGAATTTGAAGCTAAACCATGTGTTTCACATGAATTTGAAGCTAAATTATGTGATTCGCATGGATTTGAAGCTAATGCGTTCGTTTCGCCTGCATTTGAAGCAATATCACTTATATCGCAAGTATTTGAAGCTAAATCATTTGATTCGCATGGAGTTGAAGCTAAACCTTCTACATCGCATTGATTTGAAGCTACATCATGTGTTTCGCATGGATTTGAAGCTAACTCGATTACATCGCCAGCATTTGATGCTAGACAACTTATATTGCATGTATTTGAAGCTAAATCATTTGTTTCGCATGGATTTGAAACTAAACCTTCTACATCGCTTGATTTGAAGCTATATAATGTGTTTCGCATGGATTTGAATCTAACTCGTTTATTTCGCCAGCATTTGAAGCTATATCACTTATATCGCAAGTATTTGAAGCTAAATCATTCGTTTCGCTTGGATTTGAAGCTAAACCTTATACATCGCATTAATTTGAAGCTACATCATGTGTTTCGCATGGATTTGAAGCTACTCGTTTATTTCGCCAGCATTTGAAGCTATATCACTTATATCGCAAGTATTTGAAACTAAATCATTTGTTTCGCATGGATTTGATTCTAAACCATCTACATCGCATTGATTTGAAGCAACATCATGTGTTTCGCATGAATTTGAAGCTAAACCATGTGATTCTCATGAATTTGAAGCTACATTATTTGATTCGCATGGATTTGAAGCTAAAGCGTTTGTTTCGCCTGCATTTGAAGCTATATCACTTATATCGCAAGTATTTGAAACTAAATCATTTGTTTCGCATGAATACGAAGCTAAACCATGTGTTTCTCATGAATTTGAAGCGAAATTATGTGATTCGCATGGATTTGAAGCTAAAGCGTTTGTTTCGCCTGCATTTGAAGCTATATCACTTATATCGCATGTATTTGGAGCTACATCATTTGTTTCGCATGGACTTGAAGCTAAACAATCTACATCGCATTGATATGAAGGTATATCATGTGTTTCGCATTGATTTGAAGCTAACTCGTTCGTTTCGCCTGCATTTCAAGCTATATCACTTATATCGCAAGTATTTGAAGCTACATCATTTGTTTCGCATGGACTTGAAGCTAAACAATCTACATCGCATTGATATGAAGGTATATCATGTGTTTCCCATTGATTTGAAGCTAACTCGTTCGTTTCGCCTGCATTTGAAGCTATATCACTTATATCGCAAGTATTTGAAGCTACATCATTTGTTTCGCATGGACTTGAAGCTAAACAACCTACATCGCATTGATATGAAGGTATATCTTGTGTTTCGCATTGATTTGAAGCTACTCGTCTATTACGCCAGCATTTGAAGCTATATCACTTATATCGCAAGTATTTGAAACTAAATCATTTGTTTCGCATGGATTTGAAGCTAAACCTTCTACATCGCATTGATTTGAAGCTACATCACGTGTTTCGCATGGATTTGAAGCTATCTCGATTATTTCGCCAGCTTTTGATGCTAGACCACTTATATCGCAAGTATTTGAAGCTAAATCATTTGATTCGCTTGGATTTGATTCTAAACCATCTACATCGCATTGATTTGAAGCAACATCATGTGTTTCGCATGGATTTGGAGCTAACTCGTTTATTTCGCCAGCATTTCAAGCTATATCACTTATATCGCAAGTATTTGAAAATAAATCATGTGTTTCGCATGAATTTGAAGCTAAACCATGTGATTCTCATGAATTTGAAGCTACATTATTTGATTCGCATGGATTTGAAGCTAAAGCGTTTGTTTCGCCTGCATTTGAAGCTATATCACTTATATCGCAAGTATTTGAAACTAAATCATTTGTTTCGCATGAATACGAAGCTAAACCATGTGTTTCTCATGAATTTGAAGCGAAATTATGTGATTCGCATGGATTTGAAGCTAAAGCGTTTGTTTCGCCTGCATTTGAAGCTATATCACTTATATCGCATGTATTTGGAGCTACATCATTTGTTTCGCATGGGCTTGAAGCTAAACAATCTACATCGCATTGATATGAAGGTATATCATGTGTTTCGCATTGATTTGAAGCTAACTCGTTCGTTTCGCCTGCATTTCAAGCTATATCACTTATATCGCAAGTATTTGAAGCTACATCATTTGTTTCGCATGGACTTGAAGCTAAACAGTCTACATCGCATTGATATGAAGGTATATCATGTGTTTCCCATTGATTTGAAGCTAACTCGTTCGTTTCGCCTGCATTTGAAGCTATATCACTTATATCGCAAGTATTTGAAGCTACATCATTTGTTTCGCATGGACTTGAAGCTAAACAACCTACATCGCATTGATATGAAGGTATATCATGTGTTTCGCATTGATTTAAAGCTACTCGTCTATTACGCCAGCATTTGAAGCTATATCACTTATATCGCAAGTATTTGAAACTAAATCATTTGTTTCGCATGGATTTGAAGCTAAACCTTCTACATCGCATTGATTTGAAGCTACATCACGTGTTTCGCATGGATTTGAAGCTATCTCGATTATTTCGCCAGCTTTTGATGCTAGACCACTTATATCGCAAGTATTTGAAGCTAAATCATTTGATTCGCTTGGATTTGATTCTAAACCATCTACATCGCATTGATTTGAAGCAACATCATGTGTTTCGCATGGATTTGGAGCTAACTCGTTTATTTCGCCAGCATTTCAAGCTATATCACTTATATCGCAAGTATTTGAAAATAAATCATTTGTTTCGCATGAATTTGAAGCTAAACCATGTGATTCTCATGAATTTGAAGCTAAATTATTTGATTCGCATGGATTTGAAGCTAAAGCGTTTGTTTCGCCTGCATTTGAAGCTATATCACTTATATCGCAAGTATTTGAAACCAAATCATTTGTTTCGCATGAATACGAATCAAAACCATGTGTTTCTCATGAATTTGAAGCGAAATTATGTGATTCGCATGGATTTGAAGCTAAAGCGTTTGTTTCGCCTGCATTTGAAGCTATATCACTTATATCGCAAGTATTTGAAGCTACATCATTTGTTTCGCATGGACTTGAAGCTAAACAATCTACATCGCATTGATATGAAGGTATATCATGTGTTTCGCATTGATTTGAAGCTAACTCGTTCGTTTCGCCTGCATTTGAAGCTATATCACTTATATCGCAAGTATTTGAATCTAAATCATTTGTTTCGCATGAATTTGAAGCTAAACCATGTGTTTCTCATGAATTTGATGCTAAATTAGGTGATTCGCATGGATTGGAAGCTAAAGCGTTTGTTTCGCCTGCATTTGAAGCTATGTCACTTATATCGCAAGTATTTGAAGCTAAATCATTTGTTTCGCATGGTTTTGAAGCTAAACAATCTACATCGCATTGATATGAAGGTATATCATGTGTTTCGCATTGATTTGAAGCTAACTCGTTCGTTTCGCCTGCATTTGAAGCTATATCACTTATATCGCAAGTATTTGAATCTAAATCATTTGTTTCGCATGAATTTGAAGCTAAACCATGTGTTTCTCATGAATTTGATGCTAAATTAGGTGATTCGCATGGATTTGAAGCTAAAGCGTTTGTTTCGCCTGCATTTGAAGCTATGTCACTTATATCGCAAGTATTTGAAGCTAAATCATTTGTTTCGCATGGTTTTGAAGCTAAACAATCTACATCGTATTGATATGAAGGTATATCATGTGTTTCGCATTGATTTGAAGCTAACTCGTTCGTTTCGCCCGCAATTGAAGCTATATCACTTACATCGCATATATTTGAAGCTAAATCATTTGTTTCGCATGGATTTGAAGCTAAACCTTCTACATCGCATTGATTTGAAGCTACATCATGTGTTTCGCATGGACTTGAAGCTAACTCGATTATTTCGCCATTTTTTGAAACAATATCACTTATATCGCAAGTATTTGGAGCTAAATCATTTGTTTCGCATGGATTTGAAGCTAATCCTTCTACATCGCATTGATTTGAAGCTACATCATGTGTTTCGCATGGATTTGAAGCTAACTCGATTATTTCGCCAGCATTTGGAGCTATATCACTTATATCGCAAGTATTTGAAGCTAAATCATATGTTTCGCATGGATTTGAATCTAAACCAGCTACATCGCATTGATTTGAAACTACATCATATGTTTCGCATGGATTTGTAGCTAACTCGTTTATTTCGCCAGCATTTGATGCTATATCACTTATATCGCAAGTATTTGAAGCTAAATCATTTGTTTCGCATGGATTTGAAGCTAAACCTTATACATCGCATTGATTTGAAGCTAAACCTTACACATTGCATTGATTTGAAGCTACATCATGTGTTCCGCATGGATTTGAAGCGAACTCGTTTATTTCGCCAGCATTTGATGCTATGTTACTTATATCGCAAGTATTTGAATCTACATCATTTGTTTCGCAGGAATTTGAAGCTAATCCATGTGTTTCACATGAATTTGAAGCTAAATTATGTGATTCGCATGGATTTGAAGCTAAAGCGATTGTTTCGCCTGCATTTGAAGCTATATCACTTATATCGCAAGTATTTGAAGCTAAATCATTTGTCTCGCATGGATTTGAAGCTAAACAATCTATATCGCATTGATATGAATGTATATCATGTGTTTCGCATTGATTTGAAGCTAACTCGTTCGTTTCGCCTGCAATTGAAGCTATATCACGTACATCGCAAGTATTTGAAGCTAAATCATTTGTTTCGCATGGTTTTGAAGCTAAACCTTCTACATCGCATTGATTTGAAGCTACATCATGTGTTTCGCATGGATTTGAAGCTATTTCGATTATTTCGCCAGCTTTTGATGCTAGACCACTTATATCGCAAGTATTTGAAGCTAAATCATTTGATTCTCATGGATTTGAAGCTAAACCTTCTACTTCGCATTAATTTGAAGCTACATCATGGGTTTCGCATGGATTTGAAGCTACTCGTTTATTTTGCCAGCATTTGAAGCTATATCACTTATATCGCAAGTATTTGAAACTAAATCATTTGTTTCGCATGGATTTGATTCTAAACCATCTACATCGCATTGATTTGAAGCAACATCATGTGTTTCGCATGGATTTGGAGCTAACTCGTTTATTTCGCAAGCATTTGATACTAGACCACTTAGATCGCAAGTATTTGAAGTTAAATCACTTGCTACACATGGATTTGAAGCTACACCTTCTACATTGCGTTGATTTGAAGCTACATCATGTGTTTCGCATGTATTTGTAGCTAACTCGTTTATTTCGCCAGCATTTGAAGCTGTGTCACTTATATCGCAAGTATTTGAATCTAAATCATTTGTTTCGCATGAATTTGAAGCTAAACCATGTGTTTCTCATGAATTTGAAGCTAAATTATGTGATTCGCATGGATTTGAAGCTAAAGCGTTCGTTTCGCCTGCATTTGAAGCAATATCACTTATATCGCAAGTATTTGAAGCTAAATCATTTGTTTCGCATGTATTTGGAGCTAAACAATCTACATCGCATTGATATGAAGGTATATCATGTGCTTCGCATGGATTTGAAGCTACTCGTTTATTTCGCCAGCATTTGAAGCTATATCACTTATATCGCAAGTATTTGAAACTAAATCATTTGTTTCGCATGGATTTGAAGCTAAACATTATACATCGCATTGATTTGAAGCTACATCATGTGTTTCGCATGGATTTGACGATAACTCGTTCGTTTCGCCTGCATTTGAAGCAATATCACTTATATCGCAAGTATTTGAAGCTAAATCATGTGTTTCGCATGGATTTGAAGCTAACTCGTTTATTTGGCAAGTATTTGAAGTTAAATCATTTGTTTCGCCTGGATTTGAAGCTAATCCTTCTACATCGCATTGATTTGGATCTACATCATGTGCTTCGCATGGATTTGAAGCTAACGCGTATGTTTCGCCTGCATTTGAAGCTATATCACTTATATCGCAAGTATTTGAAGCTAAATCATGTGTTTCGCATGAATTTGAAACTAAATCATTTGTTTCGCATGGATCTGAAGCCAAACCTTCTACATCGCACTGATTTGAAGCTAAATCATTTGTTTCACGTGGATTTGAAGCTAATCCTTCTACATCGCATTGATTTGAAGCTATATCACGTGTTTCGCATGGATTTGAAGGTAACTCGTTTATTTAGCCAGCATTTGAATCTATATCACTTACATCGCAAGTATTTGAAGATATATCATTTGTTTCGCATGGATTTGAAGCTAAACATTATACATCGTATTGATTTGAAGCTACATTATGTGTTTCGCGTGCATTTGAAGCTATCTCGATTATTTCGCCAGCATTTGAAGCTATATCACTTATATCGCAAGTATTCGAAGTTAAATCATTTGTTTCGCATGGATTTGAAGCTAAACAATCTACATCGCATTGATTGGAAGCTACATCATGTGTTTCGCATGGATTTGAAGCTAACTCGTTTATTTCGCCAGCATTTGAAGCTATTTCACTTATATCGCAAGTATTTGAAGCTAAATCATTTGTTTCGTATGGATTTGAAGCTAATCCTTCTACATCGCATTGATATGAAGGTATATCATGTGTTTCGCATTGATTTGAAGCTAACTCGATTATTTCGCCAGCATTTGGAGCTATATCACTTATATCGCATGTATTTGAAGCTAAATCATTTGTTTCGCATGGATTTGCAGCTAAACCTTATACATCGCATTGATTTGAAGCTAAACCTTACACATTGCATTGATTTGAAGCTACATCATGTGTTCCGCATGGATTTGAAGCGAACTCGTTTATTTCGCCTGCATTTGAAGCTATGTCACTTATATCGCAAGTATTTGAATCTACATCATTTGTTTCGCATGAATTTGAAGCTAATCCATGTGTTTCACATGAATTTGAAGCTAAATTATGTGATTCGCATGGATTTGAAGCTAAAGCGATTGTTTGGCCTGCATTTGAAGCTATATCACTTATATCACAAGTATTTGATGCTAAATCATTTGTTTCTCATGGATTTGAAGCTAAACAATCTACATCACATTGATTTGGAGCTACATCATGTGTTTCGTATGGATTTGAAGCTAACTCGTATATTTCGCCAGTACTTGAAGCTATATCATTTATATCGCAAGTATTTGAAGCTAAATCATTTGTTTCACGTGGATTTGAAGCTAATCCTTCTACATCGCATTGATTTGAAGCTATATCACGTGTTTCGCATGGATTTGAAGGTAACTAGTTTATTTAGCCAGCATTTGAATCTATATCACTTACATCGCAAGTATTTGAACATAAATCATTTGTTTCGCATGGATTTGAAGCTAAACATTATACATCGTATTGATTTGAAGCTACATTATGTGTTTCGCGTGCATTTGAAGCTATCTCGATTATTTCGCCAGCATTTGAAGCTATATCACTTATATCGCAAGTATTCGAAGTTAAATCATTTGTTTCGCATGGATTTGAAGCTAAACAATCTACATCGCATTGATTGGAAGCTACATCATGTGTTTCGCATGGATTTGAAGCTAACTCGTTTATTTCGCCAGCATTTGAAGCTATATCACTTATATCGCAAGTATTTGAAGCTAAATCATTTGTTTCGTATGGATTTGAAGCTAATCCTTCTACATCGCATTGATTTGAAACTACATCATGTGTTTCGCATGGATTTGAAGCTAACTCGATTATTTCGCCAGCATGTGGAGCTATATCACTTATATCGCATGTATTTGACGCTAAATCATATGTTTCGCATGGATTTGAATCTAAACCAGCTACATCGCATTGATTTGAAACTACATCATATGTTTCGTATGGATTTGTAGCTAACTCATTTATTTCGCCAGCATTTGAAGCTATATCACTTATATCACAAGTATTTGAAGCTAAATCATTTGTTTCGCATGGATTTGAAGCTAAACCTTATACATCGCATTGATTTGAAGCTAAACCTTACACATTGCATTAATTTGAAGCTACATCATGTGTTCCGCATGGATTTGAAGCGAACTCGTTTATTTCGCCAGCATTTGAAGCTATGTCACTTATATCGCAAGTATTTGAATCTACATCATTTGTTTCGCATGAATTTGAAGCTAATCCACGTGTTTCACATGAATTTGAAGCTAAATTATGTGATTCGCATGGATTTGAATCTAAACCAGCTACATCGCATTGATTTGAAACTACATCATATGTTTCGTATGGATTTGTAGCTAACTCATTTATTTCGCCAGCATTTGAAGCTATATCACTTATATCGCAAGTATTTGAAGCTAAATCATTTGTTTCGCATGAATTTGAAGCTAAACCATGTGTTTCTCATGAATTTGATGCTAAATTAGGTGATTCGCATGGATTTGAAGCTAAAGCGTTTGTTTCGCCTGCATTTGAAGCTATGTCACTTATATCGCAAGTATTTGAAGCTAAATCATTTGTTTCGCATGGATTTCAAGACAAACCTTCTACACCGCATTGATTTGAAGCTACATCATGTGTTTCGCATGGATTTGAGCCTAACTCGATTATTTCGCCATTTTTTGAAACAATATCACTTATATCGCAAGTATTTGGAGCTAAATCATTTGTTTCGCATGGATTTGAAGCTAATCCTTCTACATCGCATTGATTTGAAGCTACATCATGTGTTTCGCATGGATTTGAAGCTAACTCGATTATTTCGCCAGCATTTGGAGCTATATCACTTATATCGCAAGTATTTGAAGCTAAATCATATGTTTCGCATGGATTTGAATCTAAACCAGCTACATCGCATTGATTTGAAACTACATCATATGTTTCGCATGGATTTGTAGCTAACTCGTTTATTTCGCCAGCATTTGAAGCTATATCACTTATATCGCAAGTATTTGAAGCTAAATCATTTGTTTCGCATGGATTTGAAGCTAAACCTTATACATCGCATTGATTTGAAGCTAAACCTTACACATTGCATTGATTTGAAGCTACATCATGTGTTCCGCATGGATTTGAAGCGAACTCGTTTATTTCGCCAGCATTTGATGCTATGTTACTTATATCGCAAGTATTTGAATCTACATCATTTGTTTCGCTAGAGTTTGAAGCTAATCCATGTGTTTCACATGAATTTGAAGCTAAATTATGTGATTCGCATGGATTTGAAGCTAAAGCGATTGTTTCGCCTGCATTTGAAGCTATATCACTTATATCGCAAGTATTTGAAGCTAAATCATTTGTCTCGCATGGATTTGAAGCTAAACAATCTATATCGCATTGATATGAATGTATATCATGTGTTTCGCATTGATTTGAAGCTAACTCGTTCGTTTCGCCTGCAATTGAAGCTATATCACGTACATCGCAAGTATTTGAAGCTAAATCATTTGTTTCGCATGGTTTTGAAGCTAAACCTTCTACATCGCATTGATTTGAAGCTACATCATGTGTTTCGCATGGATTTGAAGCTATTTCGATTATTTCGCCAGCTTTTGATGCTAGACCACTTATATCGCAAGTATTTGAAGCTAAATCATTTGATTCTCATGGATTTGAAGCTAAACCTTCTACTTCGCATTAATTTGAAGCTACATCATGGGTTTCGCATGGAATTGAAGCTACTCGTTTATTTTGCCAGCATTTGAAGCTATATCACTTATATCGCAAGTATTTGAAACTAAATCATTTGTTTCGCATGGATTTGATTCTAAACCATCTACATCGCATTGATTTGAAGCAACATCATGTGTTTCGCATGGATTTGGAGCTAACTCGTTTATTACGCAAGCATTTGATACTAGACCACTTAGATCGCAAGTATTTGAAGTTAAATCACTTGCTACACATGGATTTGAAGCTACACCTTCTACATTGCGTTGATTTGAAGCTACATCATGTGTTTCGCATGGATTTGTAGCTAACTCGTTTATTTCGCCAGCATTTGAAGCTGTGTCACTTATATCGCAAGTATTTGAATCTAAATCATTTGTTTCGCATGAATTTGAAGCTAAACCATGTGTTTCTCATGAATTTGAAGCTAAATTATGTGATTCGCATGGATTTGAAGCTAAAGCGTTCGTTTCGCCTGCATTTGAAGCAATATCACTTATATCGCAAGTATTTGAAGCTAAATCATTTGTTTCGCATGTATTTGGAGCTAAACAATCTACATCGCATTGATATGAAGGTATATCATGTGCTTCGCATGGATTTGAAGCTACTCGTTTATTTCGCCAGCATTTGAAGCTATATCACTTATATCGCAAGTATTTGAAACTAAATCATTTGTTTCGCATGGATTTGAAGCTAAACATTATACATCGCATTGATTTGAAGCTACATCATGTGTTTCGCATGGATTTGACGATAACTCGTTCGTTTCGCCTGCATTTGAAGCAATATCACTTATATCGCAAGTATTTGAAGCTAAATCATGTGTTTCGCATGGATTTGAAGCTAACTCGTTTATTTGGCAAGTATTTGAATTTAAATCATTTGTTTCGCCTGGATTTGAAGCTAATCCTTCTACATCGCATTGATTTGGATCTACATCATGTGCTTCGCATGGATTTGAAGCTAACGCGTATGTTTCGCCTGCATTTGAAGCTATATCACTTATATCGCAAGTATTTGAAGCTAAATCATGTGTTTCGCATGAATTTGAAACTAAATCATTTGTTTCGCATGGATCTGAAGCCAAACCTTCTACATCGCATTGATTTGAAGCTACATCATGTGTTTCGCATGGATTTGAAGCTAACTCGTTCGCTTCGCCAGCATTTGAAGCTATATCACTTATATCGCAACTATTTGAAGCTAAATCATTTGTTTCACGTGGATTTGAAGCTAATCCTTCTACATCGCATTGATTTGAAGCTATATCACGTGTTTCGCATGGATTTGAAGGTAACTCGTTTATTTAGCCAGCATTTGAATCTATATCACTTACATCGCAAGTATTTGAAGATAAATCATTTGTTTCGCATGGATTTGAAGCTAAACATTATACATCGTATTGATTTGAAGCTACATTATGTGTTTCGCGTGCATTTGAAGCTATCTCGATTATTTCGCCAGCATTTGAAGCTATATCACTTATATCGCAAGTATTCGAAGTTAAATCATTTGTTTCGCATGGATTTGAAGCTAAACAATCTACATCGCATTGATTGGAAGCTACATCATGTGTTTCGCATGGATTTGAAGCTAACTCGTTTATTTCGCCAGCATTTGAAGCTATATCACTTATATCCCAAGTATTTGAAGCTAAATCATTTGTTTCGTATGGATTTGAAGCTAATCCTTCTACATCGCATTGATATGAAGGTATATCATGTGTTTCGCATTGATTTGAAGCTAACTCGATTATTTCGCCAGCATTTGGAGCTATATCACTTATATCGCATGTATTTGAAGCTAAATCATTTGTTTCGCATGGATTTGAAGCTAAACCTTATACATCGCATTGATTTGAAGCTAAACCTTACACATTGCATTGATTTGAAGCTACATCATGTGTTCCGCATGGATTTGAAGCGAACTCGTTTATTTCGCCTGCATTTGAAGCTATGTCACTTATATCGCAAGTATTTGAATCTACATCATTTGTTTCGCATGAATTTGAAGCTAATCCATGTGTTTCACATGAATTTGAAGCTAAATTATGTGATTCGCATGGATTTGAAGCTAAAGCGATTGTTTGGCCTGCATTTGAAGCTATATCACTTATATCACAAGTATTTGATGCTAAATCATTTGTTTCTCATGGATTTGAAGCTAAACAATCTACATCACATTGATTTGGAGCTACATCATGTGTTTCGTATGGATTTGAAGCTAACTCGTATATTTCGCCAGTACTTGAAGCTGTATCATTTATATCGCAAGTATTTGAAGCTAAATCATTTGTTTCACGTGGATTTGAAGCTAATCCTTCTACATCGCATTGATTTGAAGCTATATCACGTGTTTCGCATGGATTTGAAGGTAACTAGTTTATTTAGCCAGCATTTGAATCTATATCACTTACATCGCAAGTATTTGAACATAAATCATTTGTTTCGCATGGATTTGAAGCTAAACATTATACATCGTATTGATTTGAAGCTACATTATGTGTTTCGCGTGCATTTGAAGCTATCTCGATTATTTCGCCAGCATTTGAAGCTATATCACTTATATCGCAAGTATTCGAAGTTAAATCATTTGTTTCGCATGGATTTGAAGCTAAACAATCTACATCGCATTGATTGGAAGCTACATCATGTGTTTCGCATGGATTTGAAGCTAACTCGTTTATTTCGCCAGCATTTGAAGCTATATCACTTATATCGCAAGTATTTGAAGCTAAATCATTTGTTTCGTATGGATTTGAAGCTAATCCTTCTACATCGCATTGATTTGAAACTACATCATGTGTTTCGCATGGATTTGAAGCTAACTCGATTATTTCGCCAGCATGTGGAGCTATATCACTTATATCGCATGTATTTGACGCTAAATCATATGTTTCGCATGGATTTGAATCTAAACCAGCTACATCGCATTGATTTGAAACTACATCATATGTTTCGTATGGATTTGTAGCTAACTCATTTATTTCGCCAGCATTTGAAGCTATATCACTTATATCACAAGTATTTGAAGCTAAATCATTTGTTTCGCATGGATTTGAAGCTAAACCTTATACATCGCATTGATTTGAAGCTAAACCTTACACATTGCATTAATTTGAAGCTACATCATGTGTTCCGCATGGATTTGAAGCGAACTCGTTTATTTCGCCAGCATTTGAAGCTATGTCACTTATATCGCAAGTATTTGAATCTACATCATTCGTTTCGCATGAATTTGAAGCTAATCCACGTGTTTCACATGAATTTGAAGCTAAATTATGTGATTCGCATGGATTTGAATCTAAACCAGCTACATCGCATTGATTTGAAACTACATCATATGTTTCGTATGGATTTGTAGCTAACTCATTTATTTCGCCAGCATTTGAAGCTATATCACTTATATCGCAAGTATTTGAAGCTAAATCATTTGTTTCGCATGAATTTGAAGCTAAACCATGTGTTTCTCATGAATTTGATGCTAAATTAGGTGATTCGCATGGATTTGAAGCTAAAGCGTTTGTTTCGCCTGCATTTGAAGCTATGTCACTTATATCGCAAGTATTTGAAGCTAAATCATTTGTTTCGCATGGTTTTGAAGCTAAACAATCTACATCGTATTGATATGAAGGTATATCATGTGTTTCGCATTGATTTGAAGCTAACTCGTTCGTTTCGCCCGCAATTGAAGCTATATCACTTACATCGCATATATTTGAAGCTAAATCATTTGCTTCGCTTGGATTTCAAGACAAACCTTCTACACCGCATTGATTTGAAGCTACATCATGTGTTTCGCATGGATTTGAGCCTAACTCGATTATTTCGCCATTTTTTGAAACAATATCACTTATATCGCAAGTATTTGGAGCTAAATCATTTGTTTCGCATGGATTTGAAGCTAATCCTTCTACATCGCATTGATTTGAAGCTACATCATGTGTTTCGCATGGATTTGAAGCTAACTCGATTATTTCGCCAGCATTTGGAGCTATATCACTTATATCGCAAGTATTTGAAGCTAAATCATATGTTTCGCATGGATTTGAATCTAAACCAGCTACATCGCATTGATTTGAAACTACATCATATGTTTCGCATGGATTTGTAGCTAACTCGTTTATTTCGCCAGCATTTGAAGCTATATCACTTATATCGCAAGTATTTGAAGCTAAATCATTTGTTTCGCATGGATTTGAAGCTAAACCTTATACATCGCATTGATTTGAAGCTACATCATGAGTTTCGCATGGATTAGAAGCTAACTCGTTTACTTCGCCAGCATTTAAAGCTATATCACTTATATCGCAAGTATTTGAAGCTAAAGCATTTGTTTCGCATGGATTTGAAGCTAAACCTTATACATCGCATTGATTTGAAGCTACATCATGAGTTTCGCATGGATTTGAAGCTAACTCGATTGATTCGCCAGCATTTGAAGCTATATCACTTATATCGCAAGTATTTGATGCTAAATCATTTGTTTCTCATGGATGTGAAGCTAAACAATCTACATCGCATTGATTTGGAGCTACATCATGTGTTTCGCATGGATTTGAAGCTAACTCGTATATTTCGCCAGTACTTGAAGCTATATCATTTATATCGCAAGTATTTGAAACTAAATCATTTGTTTCGCATGGATCTGAAGCCAAACCTTCTACATCGCATTGATTTGAAGCTACATCATGTGTTTCGCATGGATTTGAAGCTAACTCGTTCGCTTCGCCAGCATTTGAAGCTATATCACTTATATCGCAACTATTTGAAGCTAAATTATTTTTTTTCACGTGGATTTGAAGCTAATCCTTCTACATCGCATTGATTTGAAGCTATATAACGTGTTTCGCATGGATTTGAAGGTAACTCGTTTATTTAGCCAGCATTTGAATCTATATCACTTACATCGCAAGTATTTGAAGATAAATCATTTGTTTCGCATGGATTTGAAGCTAAACATTATACATCGTATTGATTTGAAGCTACATTATGTGTTTCGCGTGCATTTGAAGCTATCTCGATTATTTCGCCAGCATTTGAAGCTATATCACTTATATCGCAAGTATTCGAAGTTAAATCATTTGTTTCGCATGGATTTGAAGCTAAACAATCTACATCGCATTGATTGGAAGCTACATCATGTGTTTCGCATGGATTTGAAGCTAACTCGTTTATTTCGCCAGCATTTGAAGCTATATCATTTATATCGCAAGTATTTGAAGCTAAATCATTTGTTTCGCATGGATTTGAAGCTAAACCTTCTACATCGCATTGATTTGAAGCTATATCATGTGTTTCGCATCGATTTGAAGCTAACACGATTACTTCGCCAGCATTTGATGCTAGACAACTTATATCGCAAGTATTTGAAGCTATATCATTTGTTTCGCGTGGATTTGAAGCTAAATCTTCAACATCGCATTGCTTTGAAGCTACATCATGTGTTTCGCATGGATATGAAGCTAACTCGTTCATTTCGTCTGCATTTGAAGCAATATCACTTATATCGCACGTATTTGAAGCTAAATCATTTGATTCGCATGAATTTGATGCTAAACAATCTACATCGCATTGATTTGAAGTTACATCATGTGTTTCGCATGGATTTGAAGCTAACTCGATTGTTTGACAAGTTTTTGAAGTTAAATCATTTGTTTCGCCTGGATTTGAAGCTAATCCTTCTACATCGCATTGATTTGAAGCTACATCATGTGTTTCGCTTGGATTTGAAGCTAACTCGATTATTTCGCCTGCATTTGAAGCAATATCACTTATATCGCAAGTATTTGAAGCTAAAGCATTACATTCGCATGGATTTGAAGCTAAACCTTCTACATCGCATTGATTTGATGCTACAACATGTGTTTCGCATGGATTTGAAGCCAACTCGTTTATTTCGCCAGCATTTGAAGCTATATCACTTATATCGTAAGTATTTGAAACTAAATCATTTGTTTCGCATGAATGTAAAGCTAAACCATGTGTTTCGCATTAATTTGAAGCTAAATCATTTGTTTCGCATGGATTTCAAGCCAAACCTTCTACACCGCATTGATTTGAAGCTACATCATGTGTTTCGCATGGATTTGAACCTAACTCGATTATTTCGCCATTTTTTGAAACAATATCACTTATATCGCAAGTATTTGAAGCTAAATCATTTGTTTCGTATGGATTTGAAGCTAATCCTTCTACATCGCATTGATTTGAAGCTACATCATGTGTTTCGCATGGATTTGAAGCTAACACGTTTATTTCGCCAGCATTTGAAGCTATATCACTTATATCGCAAGTATTTGAAGCTAAATCATTTGTTTCGCATGGATTTGAATCTAAACCAGCTACATCGCATTGATTTGAAGCCACATCATATGTTTCGCATGGATTTGTAGCTAACTCGATTACTTCGCCAGCATTTGATGGTAGACAATTTATATCGCAAGTATTTGAATCAAAATCATATGTTTCGCTTGGGTTTGAAGCTGAACCTTATACATCGCATTGATTTGAAGCTACAGCATATGTTTCGCATGGATTTGAAGCTAACTCGGTTATTTCGCCAGCATTTGAAGCTATATCACTTATATCGCAAGTATTTGAAGCTAAATCATTTGTTTCAGATGGATCTGAAGCCAAACCTTCTACATCGCACTGATTTGAAGCTACATCATGTGTTTCGAATGGATTTGAAGCTAACTCGTTCGTTTCGCCAGCATTTGAAGCTTTATCATTTATATCGCTAGTATTTGAAGCTAAATCATTTGTTTCAAATGGATTTGAAGCTAAACCTTCTACATCGCATTGATTTGATGCTATATCAAGTGTTTCGCATGGATTTGAAGTTAACTCGTTTATTTCGCCAGCATTTGAATCTATATCACTTATATCGCAAGTATTTGAAGATAAATCATGTGTTTCGCATGGATTTGACGATAACTCGTTCGTTTCGCCTGCACTTGAAGCAATATCACTTATATCGCAAGTATTTGAAGCTGAATCATGTGTTTCGCATGGATTTGAAGCTAACTCGTTTATTTGGCAAGTATTTGAAGTTAAATCATTTGTTTCGCCTGGATTTGAAGCTAATCCGTCTACATCGCATTGATTTGGATCTACATCATGTGCTTCGCATGGATTTGAAGCTAACGCGTATGTTTCGCCTGCATTTGAAGCTATATCACTTATATCGCAAGTATTTGAAGCTAAATCATGTGTTTCGCATGAATTTGAACCTAAATCATTTGTTTCGCATGGATTTGAAGCTAATCCTTCTACATCTCATTGATTTGAAGCTACATCATGTGTTTCGCATGGATTAGAAGCTAACTCGTTTACTTCGCCAGCATTTAAAGCTATATCACTTATATCGCAAGTATTTGAAGCTAAAGCATTTGTTTCGCATGGATTTGAAGCTAAACCTTATACATCGCATTGATTTGAAGCTACATCATGAGTTTCGCATGGATTTGAAGCTAACTCGATTGATTCGCCAGCATTTGAAGCTATATCACTTATATCGCAAGTATTTGATGCTAAATCATTTGTTTCTCATGGATGTGAAGCTAAACAATCTACATCGCATTGATTTGGAGCTACATCATGTGTTTCGCATGGATTTGAAGCTAACTCGTATATTTCGCCAGTACTTGAAGCTATATCATTTATATCGCAAGTATTTGAAACTAAATCATTTGTTTCGCATGGATCTGAAGCCAAACCTTCTACATCGCATTGATTTGAAGCTACATCATGTGTTTCGCATGGATTTGAAGCTAACTCGTTCGCTTCGCCAGCATTTGAAGCTATATCACTTATATCGCAACTATTTGAAGCTAAATTATTTTTTTTCACGTGGATTTGAAGCTAATCCTTCTACATCGCATTGATTTGAAGCTATATAACGTGTTTCGCATGGATTTGAAGGTAACTCGTTTATTTAGCCAGCATTTGAATCTATATCACTTACATCGCAAGTATTTGAAGATAAATCATTTGTTTCGCATGGATATGAAGCTAAACATTATACATCGTATTGATTTGAAGCTACATTATGTGTTTCGCGTGCATTTGAAGCTATCTCGATTATTTCGCCAGCATTTGAAGCTATATCACTTATATCGCAAGTATTCGAAGTTAAATCATTTGTTTCGCATGGATTTGAAGCTAAACAATCTACATCGCATTGATTGGAAGCTACATCATGTGTTTCGCATGGATTTGAAGCTAACTCGTTTATTTCGCCAGCATTTGAAGCTATATCATTTATATCGCAAGTATTTGAAGCTAAATCATTTGTTTCGCATGGATTTGAAGCTAAACCTTCTACATCGCATTGATTTGAAGCTATATCATGTGTTTCGCATCGATTTGAAGCTAACACGATTACTTCGCCAGCATTTGATGCTAGACAACTTATATCGCAAGTATTTGAAGCTATATCATTTGTTTCGCGTGGATTTGAAGCTAAATCTTCAACATCGCATTGCTTTGAAGCTACATCATGTGTTTCGCATGGATATGAAGCTAACTCGTTCATTTCGTCTGCATTTGAAGCAATATCACTTATATCGCACGTATTTGAAGCTAAATCATTTGATTCGCATGAATTTGATGCTAAACAATCTACATCGCATTGATTTGAAGTTACATCATGTGTTTCGCATGGATTTGAAGCTAACTCGATTGTTTGACAAGTTTTTGAAGTTAAATCATTTGTTTCGCCTGGATTTGAAGCTAATCCTTCTACATCGCATTGATTTGAAGCTACATCATGTGTTTCGCTTGGATTTGAAGCTAACTCGATTATTTCGCCTGCATTTGAAGCAATATCACTTATATCGCAAGTATTTGAAGCTAAAGCATTACATTCGCATGGATTTGAAGCTAAACCTTCTACATCGCATTGATTTGATGCTACAACATGTGTTTCGCATGGATTTGAAGCCAACTCGTTTATTTCGCCAGCATTTGAAGCTATATCACTTATATCGTAAGTATTTGAAACTAAATCATTTGTTTCGCATGAATGTAAAGCTAAACCATGTGTTTCGCATTAATTTGAAGCTAAATCATTTGTTTCGCATGGATTTCAAGCCAAACCTTCTACACCGCATTGATTTGAAGCTACATCATGTGTTTCGCATGGATTTGAACCTAACTCGATTATTTCGCCATTTTTTGAAACAATATCACTTATATCGCAAGTATTTGAAGCTAAATCATTTGTTTCGTATGGATTTGAAGCTAATCCTTCTACATCGCATTGATTTGAAGCTACATCATGTGTTTCGCATGGATTTGAAGCTAACACGTTTATTTCGCCAGCATTTGAAGCTATATCACTTATATCGCAAGTATTTGAAGCTAAATCATTTGTTTCGCATGGATTTGAATCTAAACCAGCTACATCGCATTGATTTGAAACTACATCATGTGTTTCGCTTTGATTTGAAGCTAACTCGATTATTTCGCCAGCATTTGATGCTAGACAACTTATATCGCAAGTATTTGAAGTTAAATCGCTTGCTACACGTGGATTTGAAGTTAAACCTTCAACATCGCATTGATCTGAAGCTACATCATTGGTTTCGCATGGAGTTGAAGCTAACTCGATTATTTCGCCTGAATTTGAAGCTATATCACTTACATCGCAAGTATTTGAAGCTAAATCATTTGTTTCGCATTTATTTTAAGCTAAACCTTATACATCGCATTGATTTGAAGCTACATCATGTGTTCCGCATGGATTTGAAGATAACTCGTTTATTTCGCCTGCATTTGAAGCTATATCACTTATATCGCAAGTATTTGAAACTAAAGCATTTCATTCGCATGGATTTGAAGCTAACCCTTCTACATCGCATTGATTTGATGCTACAACATGTGTTTCGCACGGATTTGAAGCCAACTCGTTTATTTCGCCAGCATTTGAAACTATATCACTTATATCGCAAGTATTTGAAACTAAATCATTTGTTTCGCATGAATTTAAAGCTAAACCATGTGTTTCGCATGGATTTGAATCTAAACCTGCTACATCGCATTGATTTGAAACTACATCATATGTTTCGTATGGATTTGAAGCTAACTCGTTCGTTTCGCCAGCATTTGAAGCTGTATCATTTATATCGCAAGTATTTGAAGCTAAATCATTTGTTTCACATGGATTTGAAGCTAAACCTTCTACATCGCATTGATTTGAAGCTATATCAAGTGTTTCGCATGGATTTGAAGGTAACTCGTTTATTTCGCCAGCATTTGAATCTATATCACTTATATCGCAAGTATTTGAAGCTAAATCATTTGTTTCGCATTTATTTTAAGCTAAACCTTATACATCGCATTGATTTGAAGCTACATCATGAGTTTCGCATGGATTTGAAGCTAACTCGATTGATTCGCCAGCATTTGAAGCTATATCACTTATATCGCAAGTATTTGATGCTAAATCATTTGTTTCTCATGGATTTGAAGCTAAACAATCTACATCGCATTGATTTGGAGCTACATCATGTGTTTCGCATGGATTTGAAGCTAACTCGTATATTTCGCCAGTACTTGAAGCTATATCATTTATATCGCAAGTATTTGAAACTAAATCATTTGTTTCGCATGGATCTGAAGCCAAACCTTCTACATCGCATTGATTTGAAGCTACATCATGTGTTTCGCATGGATTTGAAGCTAACTCGTTCGCTTCGCCAGCATTTGAAGCTATATCACTTATATCGCAACTATTTGAAGCTAAATCATTTGTTTCACGTGGATTTGAAGCTAATCCTTCTACATCGCATTGATTTGAATCTATATAACGTGTTTCGCATGGATTTGAAGGTAACTCGTTTATTTAGCCAGCATTTGAATCTATATCACTTACATCGCAAGTATTTGAAGATAAATCATTTGTTTCGCATGGATTTGAAGCTAAACATTATACATCGTATTGATTTGAAGCTACATTATGTGTTTCGCGTGCATTTGAAGCTATCTCGATTATTTCGCCAGCATTTGAAACTATATCACTTATATCGCAAGTATTCGAAGTTAAATCATTTGTTTCGCATGGATTTGAAGCTAAACAATCTACATCGCACTGATTGGAAGCTACATCATGTGTTTCGCATGGATTTGAAGCTAACTCGTTTATTTCGCCACCATTTGAAGCTATATCATTTATATCGCAAGTATTTGAAGCTAAATCATTTGTTTCGCATGGATTTGAAGCTAAACCTTCTACATCGCATTGATTTGAAGCTATATCATGTGTTTCGCATCGATTTGAAGCTAACACGATTACTTCGCCAGCATTTGATGCTAGACAACTTATATCGCAAGTATTTGAAGCTAAATCATTTGTTTCGCGTGGATTTGAAGCTAAATCTTCAACATCGCATTGCTTTGAAGCTACATCATGTGTTTCGCATGGATATGAAGCTAACTCGTCCATTTCGTCTGCATTTGAAGCAATATCACTTATATCGCACGTATTTGAAGCTAAATCATTTGATTCGCATGAATTTGATGCTAAACAATCTACATCGCATTGATTTGAAGTTACATCATGTGTTTCGCATGGATTTGAAGCTAACTCGATTGTTTGACAAGTTTTTGAAGTTAAATCATTTGTTTCGCCTGGATTTGAAGCTAATCCTTCTACATCGCATTGATTTGAAGCTACATCATGTGTTTCGCTTGGATTTGAAGCTAACTCGATTATTTCGCCTGCATTTGAAGCAATATCACTTATATCGCAAGTATTTGAAGCTAAAGCATTACATTCGCATGGATTTGAAGCTAAACCTTCTACATCGCATTGATTTGATGCTACAACATGTGTTTCGCATGGATTTGAAGCCAACTCGTTTATTTCGCCAGCATTTGAAGCTATATCACTTATATCGTAAGTATTTGAAACTAAATCATTTGTTTCGCATGAATGTAAAGCTAAACCATGTGTTTCGCATTAATTTGAAGCTAAATCATTTGTTTCGCATGGATTTCAAGCCAAACCTTCTACACCGCATTGATTTGAAGCTACATCATGTGTTTCGCATGGATTTGAACCTAACTCGATTATTTCGCCATTTTTTGAAACAATATCACTTACATCGCAAGTATTTGAAGCTAAATCATTTGTTTCGTATGGATTTGAAGCTAATCCTTCTACATCGCATTGATTTGAAGCTACATCATGTGTTTCGCATGGATTTGAAGCTAACTCGTTTATTTCGCCAGCATTTGAAGCTATATCACTTATATCGCAAGTATTTGAAGCTAAATCATTTGTTTCGCATGGATTTGAATCTAAACCAGCTACATCGCATTGATTTGAAACTACATCATGTGTTTCGCTTTGATTTGACGCTAACTCGATTATTTCGCCAGCATTTGATGCTAGACAACTTATCTCGCAAGTATTTGAAGTTAAATCGCTTGCTACACGTGGATTTGAAGTTAAACCTTCAACATCGCATTGATCTGAAGCTACATCATTGGTTTCGCATGGAGTTGAAGCTAACTCGATTATTTCGCCTGAATTTGAAGCTATATCACTTACATCGCAAGTATTTGAAGCTAAATCATTTGTTTCGCATTTATTTTAAGCTAAACCTTATACATCGCATTGATTTGAAGCTACATCATGTGTTCCGCATGGATTTGAAGATAACTCGTTTATTTCGCCTGCATTTGAAGCTATATCACTTATATCGCAAGTATTTGAAACTAAAGCATTTCATTCGCATGGATTTGAAGCTAACCCTTCTACATCGCATTGATTTGATGCTACAACATGTGTTTCGCATGGATTTGAAGCCAACTCGTTTATTTCGCAGCATTTGAAACTATATCACATATATCGCAAGTATTTGAAACTAAATCATTTGTTTCGCATGAATTTAAAGCTAAACCATGTGTTTCGCATAAATTTGAAGCTAAATCATTTGTTTCGCATGGATTTCAAGACAAACCTTCTACACCGCATTGATTTGAAGCTACATCATGTGTTTCGCATGGATTTGAAGCTAACTCGATTATTTCGCCAGCATTTGGAGCTATATCACTTATATCGCATGTATTTGAAGCTAAATCATATGTTTCGCATGGATTTGAATCTAAACCAGCTACATCGCATTGATTTGAAACTACATCATATGTTTCGTATGGATTTGAAGCTAACTCGTTCGTTTCGCCAGCATTTGAAGCTGTATCATTTATATCGCAAGTATTTGAAGCTAAATCATTTGTTTCACATGGATTTGAAGCTAAACCTTCTACATCGCATTGATTTGAAGCTATATCAAGTGTTTCGCATGGATTTGAAGGTAACTCGTTTATTTCGCCAGCATTTGAATCTATATCACTTATATCGCAAGTATTTGAAGCTAAATCATTTCTTTCGCATTTATTTTAAGCTAAACCTTATACATCGCATTGATTTGAAGCTACATCATGTGTTCCGCATGGATTTGAAGATAACTCGTTTATTTCGCCTGCATTTGAAGCTATATCTCTTATATCGCAAGTATTTGAAGCTAAAGCGTTTCATTCGCATGGATTTGAAGCTAACCCTTCTACATCGCATTGATTTGATGCTACAACATGTGTTTCGCATGGATTTGAAGCCAACTCCTTTATTTCGCCAGCATTTGAAACTATATCACTTATATCGCAAGTATTTGAAACTAAATCATTTGTTTCGCATGAATGTATAGCTAAACCATGTGTTTCGCATGAATTTGAAGCTAAATCATTTGTTTCGCATGGATTTCAAGCCAAACCTTCTACACCGCATTGATTTGAAGCTACATCATGTGTTTCGCATGGATTTGAACCTAACACGATTATTTCGCCATTTTTTGAAACAATATCACTTATATCGCAAGTATTTGAAGCTAAATCATTTGTTTCGCATGGATTTGAAGCTAAACCTTATACATCGCATTGATTTGAAGCTAAACCTTACACATTGCATTGATTTGAAGCTACATCATGTGTTCCGCATGGATTTGAAGCGAACTCGTTTATTTCGCCAGCATTTGAAGCTATGTCACTTATATCGCAAGTATTTGAATCTACATCATTTGTTTCGCATGAATTTGAAGCTAAACCTTCTACATCGCATTGATTTGAAGCTACATCACGTGTTTCGCATGGATTTGAAGCTATCTCGATTATTTCGCCAGCTTTTGATGCTAGACCACTTATATCGCAAGTATTTGAAGCTAAATCATTTGATTCGCTTGGATTTGGTAGCTAAACCTTCTACTTCGCATTAATTTGAAGCTACATCATGGGTTTCGCATGGATTTGAAGCTACTCGTTTATTTCGCCAGCATTTGAAGCTATATCACTTATATCGCAAGTATTTGAAACTAAATCATTTGTTTCGCATGGATTTGAAGCTAAACATTATACATCGCATTGATTTGAAGCTACATCATGTGTTTCGCATGGATTTGACGATAACTCGTTCGTTTCACCTGCATTTGAAGCAATATCACTTATATCGCAAGTATTTGAAGCTAAATCATGTGTTTCGCATGGATTTGAAGCTAACTCGTTTATTTGGCATGAATTTGAACCTAAATCATTTGTTTCGCATGGATTTGAAGCTAATCCTTCTACATCGCATTGATTTGAAGCTACATCATGTGTTTCGCATGGATTAGAAGCTAACTCGTTTACTTCGCCAGCATTTGAAGCTATATCACTTATATCGCAAGTATTTGAAACTAAATCATTTGTTTCGCATGGATCTGAAGTCAAACCTTCTACATCGCATTGATTTGAAGCTACATCATGTGTTTCGCATGGATTTGAAGCTAACTCGTTCGCTTCGCCAGCATTTGAAGCTATATCACTTATATCGCAACTATTTGAAGCTAAATCATTTGTTTCACGTGGATTTGAAGCTAATCCTTCTACATCGCATTGATTTGAAGCTATATCACGTGTTTCGCATGGATTTGAAGGTAACTCGTTTATTTAGCCAGCATTTGAATCTATATCACTTACATCGCAAGTATTTGAAGATAAATCATTTGTTTCGCATGGATTTGAAGCTAAACATTATACATCGTATTGATTTGAAGCTACATTACGTGTTTCGCGTGCATTTGAAGCTATCTCGATTATTTCGCCAGCATTTGAAGCTATATCACTTATATCGCAAGTATTCGAAGTTAAATCATTTGTTTCGCATGGATTTGAAGCTAAACAATCTACATCGCATTGATTGGAAGCTACATCATGTGTTTCGCATGGATTTGAAGCTAACTCGTTTATTTCGCCAGCATTTGAAGCTATATCACTTATATCGCAAGTATTTGAAGCTAAATCATTTGTTTCGTATGGATTTGAAGCTAATCCTTCTACATCGCATTGATTTGAAGCTACATCATGTGTTTCGCATTGATTTGAAGCTAACTCGATTATTTCGCCAGCATTTGGAGCTATATCACTTATATCGCAAGTATTTGAAGCTACATCATTTGTTTCGCATGGACTTGAAGCTAAACAATCTACATCGCATTGATATGAAGGTATATCATGTGTTTCGCATTGATTTGAAACTAACTCGTTCGTTTCGCCTGCATTTGAAGCTATATCTCTTATATCGCAAGTATTTGAAGCTAAATCATTTGTTTCGCATGGATTTGAAGCTAAACCTTCTACATCGCATTGATTTGAAGCTACAGCATGTGTTTCGCACGGACTTGAAGCTAACTCGTTTATTTCGCCAGCATTTGATGATAGACCACTTACATCGCAAGTATTTGAATCTAAATCATTTGTTTCGCATGAAATTGAAGCTAAACCATGTGTTTCTCATGAAGTTGAAGCTAAATTATGTGATTCGCATGGATTTTAAGCTAAAGCGTTTGTTTCGCCTGCATTAGAAGCTATATCACATATATCGCAAGTATTTGAAGCTAAATCATTTGTTTCGCGTGGATTTGAAGCTAAACAATCTACATCGCATTGATATGAAGGTATATCATGTGTTTCGCATTGATTTGAAGCTAACTCGTTCGTTTCGCCTACAATTGAAGCTATATCACTTACTTCGCAAGTATTTGAAGCTAAATCATTTGTTTCGCATCGATTTGAAGCTAAAGCGTTCGTTTCGCCTGCATTTGAAGCAATATCACTTATATCGCAAGTATTTGAAGCTAAATCATATGTTTCGCATGGATTTGAATCTAAACCAGCTACATCGCATTGATTTGAAACTACATCATATGTTTCGCATTGATTTGTAGCTAACTCGTTTATTTCGCCAGCATTTGGAGCTATATCACTTATATCGCAAGTATTTGAAGCTAAATCATATGTTTCGCATGGATTTGAATCTAAACCAGCTACATCGCATTGATTTGAAACTACATCATATGTTTCGCATGGATTTGTAGCTAACTCGTTTATTTCGCCAGCATTTGGAGCTATATCACTTATATCGCAAGTATTTGAAGCTAAATCATATGTTTCGCTTGGATTTGAATCTAAACCAGCTACATCGCATTGATTTGAAGTTACATCATGTGTTTCGCATGGATTTGAAGCTAAACCTTCTACTTCGCATTGATTTGACGATACATCATGTCTTTCGCATGTATTTGAAGCTAACTCGGTTATTTCGCCCGCATTTGAAGCTATATCACTTATATCGCAAGTATTTGAAGCTAAATCATTTGTTTCGCATGGATTTGAAGCTAAACATTATACATCGCATTGATTTGAAGCTACATCATGTGTTTCGCATGGATTTGAAGCTAACTCGTTTATTTCGCCAGCATTTGAAGCTATATCATTTATATTGCAAGTATTTGAAGTTAAATCATTTGTTTCGCATGGATTTGAAGCTAAACAATCTACATCGCATTGATTTGACGCTACATCATGTCTTTCGCATGCATTTGAAGCTAACTCGGTTATTTAGCCAGTATTTGAAGCTATATCGCTTATATCGTAAGTATTTGAAGCTAAATCATTTGATTCGCTTGGATTTGAAGCTAAACCTTCTACTTCGCATTAATTTGAAGCTACATCATGGGTTTCGCATGGATTTGAAGCTACTCGTTTATTTCGCCAGCATTTGAAGCTATATCACTTATATCGCAAGTATTTGAAACTAAATCATTTGTTTCGCATGGATTTGATTCTAAACCATCTACATCGCATTGATTTGAAGCAACATCATGTGTTTCGCATGGATTTGGAGCTAACTCGTTTATTTCGCCAGCATTTCAAGCTATATCACTTATATCGCAAGTATTTGAAAATAAATCATTTGTTTCGCATGAATACGTAGCAAAACCATGTGTTTCTCATGAATTTGAAGCGAAATTATGTGATTCGCATGGATTTGAAGCTAAAGCGTTTGTTTCGCCTGCATTTGAAGCTATATCACTTATATCGCAAGTATTTGAAGCTACATCATTTGTTTCGTATGGACTTGAAGCTAAACAATCTACATCGCATTGATATGAAGGTATATCATGTGTTTCGCATCGATTTGAAGCTAACTCGTTCGTTTCGCCTGCATTTGAAGCTATATCTCTTATATCGCAAGTATTTGAAGCTAAATCATTTGTTTCGCATGGATTTGAAGCTAAACCTTCTACATCGCATTGATTTGAAGCTACATCATGTGTTTCGCATGGACTTGAAGCTAACTCGTTTATTTCGCCAGCATTTGATGATAGACCACTTATATCGCAAGTATTTGAAGCTAAATCATTTGTTTCGCATGGATTTGAAGCTAAACCTTCTACATCGCATTGATTTGAAGCAACATCATGTGTTTCGCATGGATTTGGAGCTAACTCGTTTATTTCGCCAGCATTTCAAGCTATATCACTTGCATCGCAAGTATTTGAAAATAAATCATTTGTTTCGCATGAATTTGAAGCTAAACCATGTGATTCTCATGAATTTGAAGCTAAATTATTTGATTCGCATGGATTTGAAGCTAAAGCGTTTGTTTCGCCTGCATTTGAAGCTATATCACTTATATCGCAAGTATTTGAAACCAAATCATTTGTTTCGCATGAATACGTAGCAAAACCATGTGTTTCTCATGAATTTGAAGCGAAATTATGTGATTCGCATGGATTTGAAGCAAAAGCGTTTGTTTCGCCTGCATTTGAAGCTATATCACTTATATCGCAAGTATTTGAAGCTGCATCATTTGTTTCGCATGGACTTGAAGCTAAACAATCTACATCGCATTGATATGAAGGTATATCATGTGTTTCGCATTGATTTGAAGCTAACTCGTTCGTTTCGCCTTCATTTGAAGCTATATCACTTATATCGCAAGTATTTGAAGCTACATCATTTGTTTCGCATGGACTTGAAGCTAAACAATCTACATCGCATTGATATGAAGGTATATCATGTGTTTCGCTTTGATTTGAAGCTAACTCGTTCGTTTCGCCTGCATTTGAAGCTTTATCACTTATATCGCAAGTATTTGAAGCTACATCATTTGTTTCGCATGGACTTGAAGCTAAACAATCTACATCGCATTGATATGAAGGTATATCATGTGTTTCGCATTGATTTGAAACTAACTCGTTCGTTTCGCCTGCATTTGAAGCTATATCTCTTATATCGCAAGTATTTGAAGCTAAATCATTTGTTTCGCATGGATTTGAAGCTAAACCTTCTACATCGCATTGATTTGAAGCTACATCATCTGTTTCGCATGGATTTGAAGCTATCTCGATTATTTCGCCAGCTTTTGATGCTAGACCACTTATATCGCAAGTATTTGAAGCTAAATCATTCGATTCTCATGGATTTGAAGCTAAACCTTCTACTTCGCATTAATTTGAAGCTACATCATGGGTTTCGCATGGATTTGAAGCTACTCGTTTATTTTGCCAGCATTTGAATCTATATCACTTATATCGCAAGTATTTGAAACTAAATCATTTGTTTCGCATGGATTTGATTCTAAACCATCTACATCGCATTGATTTGAAGCAACATCATGTGTTTCGCATGGATTTGGAGCTAACTCGTTTATTTCGCCAGCATTTCAAGCTATATCACTTATATCGCAAGTATTTGAAAATAAATCATTTGTTTCGCATGAATTTGAAGCTAAACCATGTGATTCTCATGAATTTGAAGCTAAATTATTTGATTCGCATGGATTTGAAGCTAAAGCGTTTGTTTCGCCTGCATTTGAAGCTATATCACTTATATCGCAAGTATTTGAAACCAAATCATTTGTTTCGCATGAATACGAAGCAAAACCATGTGTTTCTCATGAATTTGAAGCGAAATTATGTGATTCGCATGGATTTGAAGCTAAAGCGTTTGTTTCGCCTGCATTTGAAGCTATATCACTTATATCGCAAGTATTTGAAGCTACATCACTTGTTTCGCATGGACTTGAAGCTAAACAATCTACATCGCATTGATATGAAGGTATATCATGTGTTTCGCATTGATTTGAAGCTAACTCGTTCGTTTCGCCTGAATTTGAAGCTATATCACTTATATCGCAAGTATTTGAAGCTACATCATTTGTTTCGCATGGACTTGAAGCTAAACAATCTACATCGCATTGATATGAAGGTATATCATGTGTTTCGCTTTGATTTGAAGCTAACTCGTTCGTTTCGCCTGCATTTGAAGCTATATCACTTATATCGCAAGTATTTGAAGCTACATCATTTGTTTCGCATGGACTTGAAGCTAAACAATCTACATCGCATTGATATGAATGTATATCATGTGTTTCGCATTGATTTGAAGCTAACTCGTTCGTTTCGCCTGCAATTGAAGCTATATCACGTACATCGCAAGTATTTGAAGCTAAATCATTTGTTTCGCATGGTTTTGAAGCTAAACCTTCTACATCGCATTGATTTGAAGCTACATCATGTGTTTCGCATGGATTTGAAGCTATTTCGATTATTTCGCCAGCTTTTGATGCTAGACCACTTATATCGCAAGTATTTGAAGCTAAATCATTTGATTCTCATGGATTTGAAGCTAAACCTTCTACTTCGCATTAATTTGAAGCTACATCATGGGTTTCGCATGGATTTGAAGCTACTCGTTTATTTTGCCAGCATTTGAAGCTATATCACTTATATCGCAAGTATTTGAAACTAAATCATTTGTTTCGCATGGATTTGATTCTAAACCATCTACATCGCATTGATTTGAAGCAACATCATGTGTTTCGCATGGATTTGGCGCTAACTCGTTTATTTCGCAAGCATTTGATACTAGACCACTTAGATCGCAAGTATTTGAAGTTAAATCACTTGCTACACATGGATTTGAAGCTACACCTTCTACATTGCGTTGATTTGAAGCTACATCATGTGTTTCGCATGGATTTGTAGCTAACTCGTTTATTTCGCCAGCATTTGAAGCTATGTCACTTATATCGCAAGTATTTGAATCTAAATCATTTGTTTCGCATGAATTTGAAGCTAAACCATGTGTTTCTCATGAATTTGAAGCTAAATTATGTGATTCGCATGGATTTGAAGCTAAAGCGTTCGTTTCGCCTGCATTTGAAGCAATATCACTTATATCGCAAGTATTTGAAGCTAAATCATTTGTTTCGCATGTATTTGGAGCTAAACAATCTACATCGCATTGATATGAAGGTATATCATGTGCTTCGCATTGATTTGAAGCTAATTCGTACGTTTCGCCTGCATTTGAAGCTATATCACTTATATCGCAAGTATTTGAAGCTAAATCATTTGTTTCGCATGAATTTGAAGCTAAACCATGTGATTCTCATGAATTTGAAGCTAAATTATTTGATTCGCATGGATTTGAAGCTAAAGCGTTTGTTTCGCCTGCATTTGAAGCTATATCACTTATATCGCAAGTATTTGAAACCAAATCATTTGTTTCGCATGAATACGTAGCAAAACCATGTGTTTCTCATGAATTTGAAGCGAAATTATGTGATTCGCATGGATTTGAAGCAAAAGCGTTTGTTTCGCCTGCATTTGAAGCTATATCACTTATATCGCAAGTATTTGAAGCTGCATCATTTGTTTCGCATGGACTTGAAGCTAAACAATCTACATCGCATTGATATGAAGGTATATCATGTGTTTCGCATTGATTTGAAGCTAACTCGTTCGTTTCGCCTTCATTTGAAGCTATATCACTTATATCGCAAGTATTTGAAGCTACATCATTTGTTTCGCATGGACTTGAAGCTAAACAATCTACATCGCATTGATATGAAGGTATATCATGTGTTTCGCTTTGATTTGAAGCTAACTCGTTCGTTTCGCCTGCATTTGAAGCTTTATCACTTATATCGCAAGTATTTGAAGCTACATCATTTGTTTCGCATGGACTTGAAGCTAAACAATCTACATCGCATTGATATGAAGGTATATCATGTGTTTCGCATTGATTTGAAACTAACTCGTTCGTTTCGCCTGCATTTGAAGCTATATCTCTTATATCGCAAGTATTTGAAGCTAAATCATTTGTTTCGCATGGATTTGAAGCTAAACCTTCTACATCGCATTGATTTGAAGCTACATCATCTGTTTCGCATGGATTTGAAGCTATCTCGATTATTTCGCCAGCTTTTGATGCTAGACCACTTATATCGCAAGTATTTGAAGCTAAATCATTCGATTCTCATGGATTTGAAGCTAAACCTTCTACTTCGCATTAATTTGAAGCTACATCATGGGTTTCGCATGGATTTGAAGCTACTCGTTTATTTTGCCAGCATTTGAATCTATATCACTTATATCGCAAGTATTTGAAACTAAATCATTTGTTTCGCATGGATTTGATTCTAAACCATCTACATCGCATTGATTTGAAGCAACATCATGTGTTTCGCATGGATTTGTAGCTAATTCGTACGTTTCGCCTGCATTTGAAGCTATATCACTTATATCGCAAGTATTTGAAGCTAAATCATTTGTTTCGCATGGATTTGAAGCTAAACCTTCTACATCGCATTGATTTGAAGCTACATCATGTGTTTCGCATGGACTTGAAGCTAACTCGTTTATTTCGCCAGCATTTGATGATAGACCACTTATATCGCAAGTACTTGAATCTAAATCATTTGTTTCGCATGAATTTGAAGCTAAACCATGTGTTTCACATGAATTTGAAGCTAAATTATGTGATTCGCATGGATTTGAAGCTAATGCGTTCGTTTCGCCTGCATTTGAAGCAATATCACTTATATCGCAAGTATTTGAAGCTAAATCATTTGATTCGCATGGAGTTGAAGCTAAACCTTCTACATCGCATTGATTTGAAGCTACATCATGTGTTTCGCATGGATTTGAAGCTAACTCGATTACATCGCCAGCATTTGATGCTAGACAACTTATATTGCATGTATTTGAAGCTAAATCATTTGTTTCGCATGGATTTGAAACTAAACCTTCTACATCGCTTGATTTGAAGCTATATAATGTGTTTCGCATGGATTTGAATCTAACTCGTTTATTTCGCCAGCATTTGAAGCTATATCACTTATATCGCAAGTATTTGAAGCTAAATCATTCGTTTCGCTTGGATTTGAAGCTAAACCTTATACATCGCATTAATTTGAAGCTACATCATGTGTTTCGCATGGATTTGAAGCTACTCGTTTATTTCGCCAGCATTTGAAGCTATATCACTTATATCGCAAGTATTTGAAACTAAATCATTTGTTTCGCATGGATTTGATTCTAAACCATCTACATCGCATTGATTTGAAGCAACATCATGTGTTTCGCATGAATTTGAAGCTAAACCATGTGATTCTCATGAATTTGAAGCTACATTATTTGATTCGCATGGATTTGAAGCTAAAGCGTTTGTTTCGCCTGCATTTGAAGCTATATCACTTATATCGCAAGTATTTGAAACTAAATCATTTGTTTCGCATGAATACGAAGCTAAACCATGTGTTTCTCATGAATTTGAAGCGAAATTATGTGATTCGCATGGATTTGAAGCTAAAGCGTTTGTTTCGCCTGCATTTGAAGCTATATCACTTATATCGCATGTATTTGGAGCTACATCATTTGTTTCGCATGGACTTGAAGCTAAACAATCTACATCGCATTGATATGAAGGTATATCATGTGTTTCGCATTGATTTGAAGCTAACTCGTTCGTTTCGCCTGCATTTCAAGCTATATCACTTATATCGCAAGTATTTGAAGCTACATCATTTGTTTCGCATGGACTTGAAGCTAAACAATCTACATCGCATTGATATGAAGGTATATCATGTGTTTCCCATTGATTTGAAGCTAACTCGTTCGTTTCGCCTGCATTTGAAGCTATATCACTTATATCGCAAGTATTTGAAGCTACATCATTTGTTTCGCATGGACTTGAAGCTAAACAACCTACATCGCATTGATATGAAGGTATATCTTGTGTTTCGCATTGATTTGAAGCTACTCGTCTATTACGCCAGCATTTGAAGCTATATCACTTATATCGCAAGTATTTGAAACTAAATCATTTGTTTCGCATGGATTTGAAGCTAAACCTTCTACATCGCATTGATTTGAAGCTACATCACGTGTTTCGCATGGATTTGAAGCTATCTCGATTATTTCGCCAGCTTTTGATGCTAGACCACTTATATCGCAAGTATTTGAAGCTAAATCATTTGATTCGCTTGGATTTGATTCTAAACCATCTACATCGCATTGATTTGAAGCAACATCATGTGTTTCGCATGGATTTGGAGCTAACTCGTTTATTTCGCCAGCATTTCAAGCTATATCACTTATATCGCAAGTATTTGAAAATAAATCATGTGTTTCGCATGAATTTGAAGCTAAACCATGTGATTCTCATGAATTTGAAGCTACATTATTTGATTCGCATGGATTTGAAGCTAAAGCGTTTGTTTCGCCTGCATTTGAAGCTATATCACTTATATCGCAAGTATTTGAAACTAAATCATTTGTTTCGCATGAATACGAAGCTAAACCATGTGTTTCTCATGAATTTGAAGCGAAATTATGTGATTCGCATGGATTTGAAGCTAAAGCGTTTGTTTCGCCTGCATTTGAAGCTATATCACTTATATCGCATGTATTTGGAGCTACATCATTTGTTTCGCATGGGCTTGAAGCTAAACAATCTACATCGCATTGATATGAAGGTATATCATGTGTTTCGCATTGATTTGAAGCTAACTCGTTCGTTTCGCCTGCATTTCAAGCTATATCACTTATATCGCAAGTATTTGAAGCTACATCATTTGTTTCGCATGGACTTGAAGCTAAACAGTCTACATCGCATTGATATGAAGGTATATCATGTGTTTCCCATTGATTTGAAGCTAACTCGTTCGTTTCGCCTGCATTTGAAGCTATATCACTTATATCGCAAGTATTTGAAGCTACATCATTTGTTTCGCATGGACTTGAAGCTAAACAACCTACATCGCATTGATATGAAGGTATATCATGTGTTTCGCATTGATTTAAAGCTACTCGTCTATTACGCCAGCATTTGAAGCTATATCACTTATATCGCAAGTATTTGAAACTAAATCATTTGTTTCGCATGGATTTGAAGCTAAACCTTCTACATCGCATTGATTTGAAGCTACATCACGTGTTTCGCATGGATTTGAAGCTATCTCGATTATTTCGCCAGCTTTTGATGCTAGACCACTTATATCGCAAGTATTTGAAGCTAAATCATTTGATTCGCTTGGATTTGATTCTAAACCATCTACATCGCATTGATTTGAAGCAACATCATGTGTTTCGCATGGATTTGGAGCTAACTCGTTTATTTCGCCAGCATTTCAAGCTATATCACTTATATCGCAAGTATTTGAAAATAAATCATTTGTTTCGCATGAATTTGAAGCTAAACCATGTGATTCTCATGAATTTGAAGCTAAATTATTTGATTCGCATGGATTTGAAGCTAAAGCGTTTGTTTCGCCTGCATTTGAAGCTATATCACTTATATCGCAAGTATTTGAAACCAAATCATTTGTTTCGCATGAATACGAATCAAAACCATGTGTTTCTCATGAATTTGAAGCGAAATTATGTGATTCGCATGGATTTGAAGCTAAAGCGTTTGTTTCGCCTGCATTTGAAGCTATATCACTTATATCGCAAGTATTTGAAGCTACATCATTTGTTTCGCATGGACTTGAAGCTAAACAATCTACATCGCATTGATATGAAGGTATATCATGTGTTTCGCATTGATTTGAAGCTAACTCGTTCGTTTCGCCTGCATTTGAAGCTATATCACTTATATCGCAAGTATTTGAATCTAAATCATTTGTTTCGCATGAATTTGAAGCTAAACCATGTGTTTCTCATGAATTTGATGCTAAATTAGGTGATTCGCATGGATTGGAAGCTAAAGCGTTTGTTTCGCCTGCATTTGAAGCTATGTCACTTATATCGCAAGTATTTGAAGCTAAATCATTTGTTTCGCATGGTTTTGAAGCTAAACAATCTACATCGCATTGATATGAAGGTATATCATGTGTTTCGCATTGATTTGAAGCTAACTCGTTCGTTTCGCCTGCATTTGAAGCTATATCACTTATATCGCAAGTATTTGAATCTAAATCATTTGTTTCGCATGAATTTGAAGCTAAACCATGTGTTTCTCATGAATTTGATGCTAAATTAGGTGATTCGCATGGATTTGAAGCTAAAGCGTTTGTTTCGCCTGCATTTGAAGCTATGTCACTTATATCGCAAGTATTTGAAGCTAAATCATTTGTTTCGCATGGTTTTGAAGCTAAACAATCTACATCGTATTGATATGAAGGTATATCATGTGTTTCGCATTGATTTGAAGCTAACTCGTTCGTTTCGCCCGCAATTGAAGCTATATCACTTACATCGCATATATTTGAAGCTAAATCATTTGTTTCGCATGGATTTGAAGCTAAACCTTCTACATCGCATTGATTTGAAGCTACATCATGTGTTTCGCATGGACTTGAAGCTAACTCGATTATTTCGCCATTTTTTGAAACAATATCACTTATATCGCAAGTATTTGGAGCTAAATCATTTGTTTCGCATGGATTTGAAGCTAATCCTTCTACATCGCATTGATTTGAAGCTACATCATGTGTTTCGCATGGATTTGAAGCTAACTCGATTATTTCGCCAGCATTTGGAGCTATATCACTTATATCGCAAGTATTTGAAGCTAAATCATATGTTTCGCATGGATTTGAATCTAAACCAGCTACATCGCATTGATTTGAAACTACATCATATGTTTCGCATGGATTTGTAGCTAACTCGTTTATTTCGCCAGCATTTGATGCTATATCACTTATATCGCAAGTATTTGAAGCTAAATCATTTGTTTCGCATGGATTTGAAGCTAAACCTTATACATCGCATTGATTTGAAGCTAAACCTTACACATTGCATTGATTTGAAGCTACATCATGTGTTCCGCATGGATTTGAAGCGAACTCGTTTATTTCGCCAGCATTTGATGCTATGTTACTTATATCGCAAGTATTTGAATCTACATCATTTGTTTCGCAGGAATTTGAAGCTAATCCATGTGTTTCACATGAATTTGAAGCTAAATTATGTGATTCGCATGGATTTGAAGCTAAAGCGATTGTTTCGCCTGCATTTGAAGCTATATCACTTATATCGCAAGTATTTGAAGCTAAATCATTTGTCTCGCATGGATTTGAAGCTAAACAATCTATATCGCATTGATATGAATGTATATCATGTGTTTCGCATTGATTTGAAGCTAACTCGTTCGTTTCGCCTGCAATTGAAGCTATATCACGTACATCGCAAGTATTTGAAGCTAAATCATTTGTTTCGCATGGTTTTGAAGCTAAACCTTCTACATCGCATTGATTTGAAGCTACATCATGTGTTTCGCATGGATTTGAAGCTATTTCGATTATTTCGCCAGCTTTTGATGCTAGACCACTTATATCGCAAGTATTTGAAGCTAAATCATTTGATTCTCATGGATTTGAAGCTAAACCTTCTACTTCGCATTAATTTGAAGCTACATCATGGGTTTCGCATGGATTTGAAGCTACTCGTTTATTTTGCCAGCATTTGAAGCTATATCACTTATATCGCAAGTATTTGAAACTAAATCATTTGTTTCGCATGGATTTGATTCTAAACCATCTACATCGCATTGATTTGAAGCAACATCATGTGTTTCGCATGGATTTGGAGCTAACTCGTTTATTTCGCAAGCATTTGATACTAGACCACTTAGATCGCAAGTATTTGAAGTTAAATCACTTGCTACACATGGATTTGAAGCTACACCTTCTACATTGCGTTGATTTGAAGCTACATCATGTGTTTCGCATGTATTTGTAGCTAACTCGTTTATTTCGCCAGCATTTGAAGCTGTGTCACTTATATCGCAAGTATTTGAATCTAAATCATTTGTTTCGCATGAATTTGAAGCTAAACCATGTGTTTCTCATGAATTTGAAGCTAAATTATGTGATTCGCATGGATTTGAAGCTAAAGCGTTCGTTTCGCCTGCATTTGAAGCAATATCACTTATATCGCAAGTATTTGAAGCTAAATCATTTGTTTCGCATGTATTTGGAGCTAAACAATCTACATCGCATTGATATGAAGGTATATCATGTGCTTCGCATGGATTTGAAGCTACTCGTTTATTTCGCCAGCATTTGAAGCTATATCACTTATATCGCAAGTATTTGAAACTAAATCATTTGTTTCGCATGGATTTGAAGCTAAACATTATACATCGCATTGATTTGAAGCTACATCATGTGTTTCGCATGGATTTGACGATAACTCGTTCGTTTCGCCTGCATTTGAAGCAATATCACTTATATCGCAAGTATTTGAAGCTAAATCATGTGTTTCGCATGGATTTGAAGCTAACTCGTTTATTTGGCAAGTATTTGAAGTTAAATCATTTGTTTCGCCTGGATTTGAAGCTAATCCTTCTACATCGCATTGATTTGGATCTACATCATGTGCTTCGCATGGATTTGAAGCTAACGCGTATGTTTCGCCTGCATTTGAAGCTATATCACTTATATCGCAAGTATTTGAAGCTAAATCATGTGTTTCGCATGAATTTGAAACTAAATCATTTGTTTCGCATGGATCTGAAGCCAAACCTTCTACATCGCACTGATTTGAAGCTAAATCATTTGTTTCACGTGGATTTGAAGCTAATCCTTCTACATCGCATTGATTTGAAGCTATATCACGTGTTTCGCATGGATTTGAAGGTAACTCGTTTATTTAGCCAGCATTTGAATCTATATCACTTACATCGCAAGTATTTGAAGATATATCATTTGTTTCGCATGGATTTGAAGCTAAACATTATACATCGTATTGATTTGAAGCTACATTATGTGTTTCGCGTGCATTTGAAGCTATCTCGATTATTTCGCCAGCATTTGAAGCTATATCACTTATATCGCAAGTATTCGAAGTTAAATCATTTGTTTCGCATGGATTTGAAGCTAAACAATCTACATCGCATTGATTGGAAGCTACATCATGTGTTTCGCATGGATTTGAAGCTAACTCGTTTATTTCGCCAGCATTTGAAGCTATTTCACTTATATCGCAAGTATTTGAAGCTAAATCATTTGTTTCGTATGGATTTGAAGCTAATCCTTCTACATCGCATTGATATGAAGGTATATCATGTGTTTCGCATTGATTTGAAGCTAACTCGATTATTTCGCCAGCATTTGGAGCTATATCACTTATATCGCATGTATTTGAAGCTAAATCATTTGTTTCGCATGGATTTGCAGCTAAACCTTATACATCGCATTGATTTGAAGCTAAACCTTACACATTGCATTGATTTGAAGCTACATCATGTGTTCCGCATGGATTTGAAGCGAACTCGTTTATTTCGCCTGCATTTGAAGCTATGTCACTTATATCGCAAGTATTTGAATCTACATCATTTGTTTCGCATGAATTTGAAGCTAATCCATGTGTTTCACATGAATTTGAAGCTAAATTATGTGATTCGCATGGATTTGAAGCTAAAGCGATTGTTTGGCCTGCATTTGAAGCTATATCACTTATATCACAAGTATTTGATGCTAAATCATTTGTTTCTCATGGATTTGAAGCTAAACAATCTACATCACATTGATTTGGAGCTACATCATGTGTTTCGTATGGATTTGAAGCTAACTCGTATATTTCGCCAGTACTTGAAGCTATATCATTTATATCGCAAGTATTTGAAGCTAAATCATTTGTTTCACGTGGATTTGAAGCTAATCCTTCTACATCGCATTGATTTGAAGCTATATCACGTGTTTCGCATGGATTTGAAGGTAACTAGTTTATTTAGCCAGCATTTGAATCTATATCACTTACATCGCAAGTATTTGAACATAAATCATTTGTTTCGCATGGATTTGAAGCTAAACATTATACATCGTATTGATTTGAAGCTACATTATGTGTTTCGCGTGCATTTGAAGCTATCTCGATTATTTCGCCAGCATTTGAAGCTATATCACTTATATCGCAAGTATTCGAAGTTAAATCATTTGTTTCGCATGGATTTGAAGCTAAACAATCTACATCGCATTGATTGGAAGCTACATCATGTGTTTCGCATGGATTTGAAGCTAACTCGTTTATTTCGCCAGCATTTGAAGCTATATCACTTATATCGCAAGTATTTGAAGCTAAATCATTTGTTTCGTATGGATTTGAAGCTAATCCTTCTACATCGCATTGATTTGAAACTACATCATGTGTTTCGCATGGATTTGAAGCTAACTCGATTATTTCGCCAGCATGTGGAGCTATATCACTTATATCGCATGTATTTGACGCTAAATCATATGTTTCGCATGGATTTGAATCTAAACCAGCTACATCGCATTGATTTGAAACTACATCATATGTTTCGTATGGATTTGTAGCTAACTCATTTATTTCGCCAGCATTTGAAGCTATATCACTTATATCACAAGTATTTGAAGCTAAATCATTTGTTTCGCATGGATTTGAAGCTAAACCTTATACATCGCATTGATTTGAAGCTAAACCTTACACATTGCATTAATTTGAAGCTACATCATGTGTTCCGCATGGATTTGAAGCGAACTCGTTTATTTCGCCAGCATTTGAAGCTATGTCACTTATATCGCAAGTATTTGAATCTACATCATTTGTTTCGCATGAATTTGAAGCTAATCCACGTGTTTCACATGAATTTGAAGCTAAATTATGTGATTCGCATGGATTTGAATCTAAACCAGCTACATCGCATTGATTTGAAACTACATCATATGTTTCGTATGGATTTGTAGCTAACTCATTTATTTCGCCAGCATTTGAAGCTATATCACTTATATCGCAAGTATTTGAAGCTAAATCATTTGTTTCGCATGAATTTGAAGCTAAACCATGTGTTTCTCATGAATTTGATGCTAAATTAGGTGATTCGCATGGATTTGAAGCTAAAGCGTTTGTTTCGCCTGCATTTGAAGCTATGTCACTTATATCGCAAGTATTTGAAGCTAAATCATTTGTTTCGCATGGATTTCAAGACAAACCTTCTACACCGCATTGATTTGAAGCTACATCATGTGTTTCGCATGGATTTGAGCCTAACTCGATTATTTCGCCATTTTTTGAAACAATATCACTTATATCGCAAGTATTTGGAGCTAAATCATTTGTTTCGCATGGATTTGAAGCTAATCCTTCTACATCGCATTGATTTGAAGCTACATCATGTGTTTCGCATGGATTTGAAGCTAACTCGATTATTTCGCCAGCATTTGGAGCTATATCACTTATATCGCAAGTATTTGAAGCTAAATCATATGTTTCGCATGGATTTGAATCTAAACCAGCTACATCGCATTGATTTGAAACTACATCATATGTTTCGCATGGATTTGTAGCTAACTCGTTTATTTCGCCAGCATTTGAAGCTATATCACTTATATCGCAAGTATTTGAAGCTAAATCATTTGTTTCGCATGGATTTGAAGCTAAACCTTATACATCGCATTGATTTGAAGCTAAACCTTACACATTGCATTGATTTGAAGCTACATCATGTGTTCCGCATGGATTTGAAGCGAACTCGTTTATTTCGCCAGCATTTGATGCTATGTTACTTATATCGCAAGTATTTGAATCTACATCATTTGTTTCGCTAGAGTTTGAAGCTAATCCATGTGTTTCACATGAATTTGAAGCTAAATTATGTGATTCGCATGGATTTGAAGCTAAAGCGATTGTTTCGCCTGCATTTGAAGCTATATCACTTATATCGCAAGTATTTGAAGCTAAATCATTTGTCTCGCATGGATTTGAAGCTAAACAATCTATATCGCATTGATATGAATGTATATCATGTGTTTCGCATTGATTTGAAGCTAACTCGTTCGTTTCGCCTGCAATTGAAGCTATATCACGTACATCGCAAGTATTTGAAGCTAAATCATTTGTTTCGCATGGTTTTGAAGCTAAACCTTCTACATCGCATTGATTTGAAGCTACATCATGTGTTTCGCATGGATTTGAAGCTATTTCGATTATTTCGCCAGCTTTTGATGCTAGACCACTTATATCGCAAGTATTTGAAGCTAAATCATTTGATTCTCATGGATTTGAAGCTAAACCTTCTACTTCGCATTAATTTGAAGCTACATCATGGGTTTCGCATGGAATTGAAGCTACTCGTTTATTTTGCCAGCATTTGAAGCTATATCACTTATATCGCAAGTATTTGAAACTAAATCATTTGTTTCGCATGGATTTGATTCTAAACCATCTACATCGCATTGATTTGAAGCAACATCATGTGTTTCGCATGGATTTGGAGCTAACTCGTTTATTACGCAAGCATTTGATACTAGACCACTTAGATCGCAAGTATTTGAAGTTAAATCACTTGCTACACATGGATTTGAAGCTACACCTTCTACATTGCGTTGATTTGAAGCTACATCATGTGTTTCGCATGGATTTGTAGCTAACTCGTTTATTTCGCCAGCATTTGAAGCTGTGTCACTTATATCGCAAGTATTTGAATCTAAATCATTTGTTTCGCATGAATTTGAAGCTAAACCATGTGTTTCTCATGAATTTGAAGCTAAATTATGTGATTCGCATGGATTTGAAGCTAAAGCGTTCGTTTCGCCTGCATTTGAAGCAATATCACTTATATCGCAAGTATTTGAAGCTAAATCATTTGTTTCGCATGTATTTGGAGCTAAACAATCTACATCGCATTGATATGAAGGTATATCATGTGCTTCGCATGGATTTGAAGCTACTCGTTTATTTCGCCAGCATTTGAAGCTATATCACTTATATCGCAAGTATTTGAAACTAAATCATTTGTTTCGCATGGATTTGAAGCTAAACATTATACATCGCATTGATTTGAAGCTACATCATGTGTTTCGCATGGATTTGACGATAACTCGTTCGTTTCGCCTGCATTTGAAGCAATATCACTTATATCGCAAGTATTTGAAGCTAAATCATGTGTTTCGCATGGATTTGAAGCTAACTCGTTTATTTGGCAAGTATTTGAATTTAAATCATTTGTTTCGCCTGGATTTGAAGCTAATCCTTCTACATCGCATTGATTTGGATCTACATCATGTGCTTCGCATGGATTTGAAGCTAACGCGTATGTTTCGCCTGCATTTGAAGCTATATCACTTATATCGCAAGTATTTGAAGCTAAATCATGTGTTTCGCATGAATTTGAAACTAAATCATTTGTTTCGCATGGATCTGAAGCCAAACCTTCTACATCGCATTGATTTGAAGCTACATCATGTGTTTCGCATGGATTTGAAGCTAACTCGTTCGCTTCGCCAGCATTTGAAGCTATATCACTTATATCGCAACTATTTGAAGCTAAATCATTTGTTTCACGTGGATTTGAAGCTAATCCTTCTACATCGCATTGATTTGAAGCTATATCACGTGTTTCGCATGGATTTGAAGGTAACTCGTTTATTTAGCCAGCATTTGAATCTATATCACTTACATCGCAAGTATTTGAAGATAAATCATTTGTTTCGCATGGATTTGAAGCTAAACATTATACATCGTATTGATTTGAAGCTACATTATGTGTTTCGCGTGCATTTGAAGCTATCTCGATTATTTCGCCAGCATTTGAAGCTATATCACTTATATCGCAAGTATTCGAAGTTAAATCATTTGTTTCGCATGGATTTGAAGCTAAACAATCTACATCGCATTGATTGGAAGCTACATCATGTGTTTCGCATGGATTTGAAGCTAACTCGTTTATTTCGCCAGCATTTGAAGCTATATCACTTATATCCCAAGTATTTGAAGCTAAATCATTTGTTTCGTATGGATTTGAAGCTAATCCTTCTACATCGCATTGATATGAAGGTATATCATGTGTTTCGCATTGATTTGAAGCTAACTCGATTATTTCGCCAGCATTTGGAGCTATATCACTTATATCGCATGTATTTGAAGCTAAATCATTTGTTTCGCATGGATTTGAAGCTAAACCTTATACATCGCATTGATTTGAAGCTAAACCTTACACATTGCATTGATTTGAAGCTACATCATGTGTTCCGCATGGATTTGAAGCGAACTCGTTTATTTCGCCTGCATTTGAAGCTATGTCACTTATATCGCAAGTATTTGAATCTACATCATTTGTTTCGCATGAATTTGAAGCTAATCCATGTGTTTCACATGAATTTGAAGCTAAATTATGTGATTCGCATGGATTTGAAGCTAAAGCGATTGTTTGGCCTGCATTTGAAGCTATATCACTTATATCACAAGTATTTGATGCTAAATCATTTGTTTCTCATGGATTTGAAGCTAAACAATCTACATCACATTGATTTGGAGCTACATCATGTGTTTCGTATGGATTTGAAGCTAACTCGTATATTTCGCCAGTACTTGAAGCTGTATCATTTATATCGCAAGTATTTGAAGCTAAATCATTTGTTTCACGTGGATTTGAAGCTAATCCTTCTACATCGCATTGATTTGAAGCTATATCACGTGTTTCGCATGGATTTGAAGGTAACTAGTTTATTTAGCCAGCATTTGAATCTATATCACTTACATCGCAAGTATTTGAACATAAATCATTTGTTTCGCATGGATTTGAAGCTAAACATTATACATCGTATTGATTTGAAGCTACATTATGTGTTTCGCGTGCATTTGAAGCTATCTCGATTATTTCGCCAGCATTTGAAGCTATATCACTTATATCGCAAGTATTCGAAGTTAAATCATTTGTTTCGCATGGATTTGAAGCTAAACAATCTACATCGCATTGATTGGAAGCTACATCATGTGTTTCGCATGGATTTGAAGCTAACTCGTTTATTTCGCCAGCATTTGAAGCTATATCACTTATATCGCAAGTATTTGAAGCTAAATCATTTGTTTCGTATGGATTTGAAGCTAATCCTTCTACATCGCATTGATTTGAAACTACATCATGTGTTTCGCATGGATTTGAAGCTAACTCGATTATTTCGCCAGCATGTGGAGCTATATCACTTATATCGCATGTATTTGACGCTAAATCATATGTTTCGCATGGATTTGAATCTAAACCAGCTACATCGCATTGATTTGAAACTACATCATATGTTTCGTATGGATTTGTAGCTAACTCATTTATTTCGCCAGCATTTGAAGCTATATCACTTATATCACAAGTATTTGAAGCTAAATCATTTGTTTCGCATGGATTTGAAGCTAAACCTTATACATCGCATTGATTTGAAGCTAAACCTTACACATTGCATTAATTTGAAGCTACATCATGTGTTCCGCATGGATTTGAAGCGAACTCGTTTATTTCGCCAGCATTTGAAGCTATGTCACTTATATCGCAAGTATTTGAATCTACATCATTCGTTTCGCATGAATTTGAAGCTAATCCACGTGTTTCACATGAATTTGAAGCTAAATTATGTGATTCGCATGGATTTGAATCTAAACCAGCTACATCGCATTGATTTGAAACTACATCATATGTTTCGTATGGATTTGTAGCTAACTCATTTATTTCGCCAGCATTTGAAGCTATATCACTTATATCGCAAGTATTTGAAGCTAAATCATTTGTTTCGCATGAATTTGAAGCTAAACCATGTGTTTCTCATGAATTTGATGCTAAATTAGGTGATTCGCATGGATTTGAAGCTAAAGCGTTTGTTTCGCCTGCATTTGAAGCTATGTCACTTATATCGCAAGTATTTGAAGCTAAATCATTTGTTTCGCATGGTTTTGAAGCTAAACAATCTACATCGTATTGATATGAAGGTATATCATGTGTTTCGCATTGATTTGAAGCTAACTCGTTCGTTTCGCCCGCAATTGAAGCTATATCACTTACATCGCATATATTTGAAGCTAAATCATTTGCTTCGCTTGGATTTCAAGACAAACCTTCTACACCGCATTGATTTGAAGCTACATCATGTGTTTCGCATGGATTTGAGCCTAACTCGATTATTTCGCCATTTTTTGAAACAATATCACTTATATCGCAAGTATTTGGAGCTAAATCATTTGTTTCGCATGGATTTGAAGCTAATCCTTCTACATCGCATTGATTTGAAGCTACATCATGTGTTTCGCATGGATTTGAAGCTAACTCGATTATTTCGCCAGCATTTGGAGCTATATCACTTATATCGCAAGTATTTGAAGCTAAATCATATGTTTCGCATGGATTTGAATCTAAACCAGCTACATCGCATTGATTTGAAACTACATCATATGTTTCGCATGGATTTGTAGCTAACTCGTTTATTTCGCCAGCATTTGAAGCTATATCACTTATATCGCAAGTATTTGAAGCTAAATCATTTGTTTCGCATGGATTTGAAGCTAAACCTTATACATCGCATTGATTTGAAGCTAAACCTTACACATTGCATTGATTTGAAGCTACATCATGTGTTCCGCATGGATTTGAAGCGAACTCGTTTATTTCGCCAGCATTTGATGCTATGTTACTTATATCGCAAGTATTTGAATCTACATCATTTGTTTCGCTAGAGTTTGAAGCTAATCCATGTGTTTCACATGAATTTGAAGCTAAATTATGTGATTCGCATGGATTTGAAGCTAAAGCGATTGTTTCGCCTGCATTTGAAGCTATATCACTTATATCGCAAGTATTTGAAGCTAAATCATTTGTCTCGCATGGATTTGAAGCTAAACAATCTATATCGCATTGATATGAATGTATATCATGTGTTTCGCATTGATTTGAAGCTAACTCGTTCGTTTCGCCTGCAATTGAAGCTATATCACGTACATCGCAAGTATTTGAAGCTAAATCATTTGTTTCGCATGGTTTTGAAGCTAAACCTTCTACATCGCATTGATTTGAAGCTACATCATGTGTTTCGCATGGATTTGAAGCTATTTCGATTATTTCGCCAGCTTTTGATGCTAGACCACTTATATCGCAAGTATTTGAAGCTAAATCATTTGATTCTCATGGATTTGAAGCTAAACCTTCTACTTCGCATTAATTTGAAGCTACATCATGGGTTTCGCATGGAATTGAAGCTACTCGTTTATTTTGCCAGCATTTGAAGCTATATCACTTATATCGCAAGTATTTGAAACTAAATCATTTGTTTCGCATGGATTTGATTCTAAACCATCTACATCGCATTGATTTGAAGCAACATCATGTGTTTCGCATGGATTTGGAGCTAACTCGTTTATTACGCAAGCATTTGATACTAGACCACTTAGATCGCAAGTATTTGAAGTTAAATCACTTGCTACACATGGATTTGAAGCTACACCTTCTACATTGCGTTGATTTGAAGCTACATCATGTGTTTCGCATGGATTTGTAGCTAACTCGTTTATTTCGCCAGCATTTGAAGCTGTGTCACTTATACCGCAAGTATTTGAATCTAAATCATTTGTTTCGCATGAATTTGAAGCTAAACCATGTGTTTCTCATGAATTTGAAGCTAAATTATGTGATTCGCATGGATTTGAAGCTAAAGCGTTCGTTTCGCCTGCATTTGAAGCAATATCACTTATATCGCAAGTATTTGAAGCTAAATCATTTGTTTCGCATGTATTTGGAGCTAAACAATCTACATCGCATTGATATGAAGGTATATCATGTGCTTCGCATGGATTTGAAGCTACTCGTTTATTTCGCCAGCATTTGAAGCTATATCACTTATATCGCAAGTATTTGAAACTAAATCATTGTTTCGCATGGATTTGAAGCTAAACATTATACATCGCATTGATTTGAAGCTACATCATGTGTTTCGCATGGATTTGACGATAACTCGTTCGTTTCGCCTGCATTTGAAGCAATATCACTTATATCGCAAGTATTTGAAGCTAAATCATGTGTTTCGCATGGATTTGAAGCTAACTCGTTTATTTGGCAAGTATTTGAAGTTAAATCATTTGTTTCGCCTGGATTTGAAGCTAATCCTTCTACATCGCATTGATTTGGATCTACATCATGTGCTTCGCATGGATTTGAAGCTAACGCGTATGTTTCGCCTGCTTTTGAAGCTATATCACTTATATCGCAAGTATTTGAAGCTAAATCATGTGTTTCGCATGAATTTGAAACTAAATCATTTGTTTCGCATGGATCTGAAGCCAAACCTTCTACATCGCATTGATTTGAAGCTACATCATGTGTTTCGCATGGATTTGAAGCTAACTCGTTCGCTTCGCCAGCATTTGAAGCTATATCACTTATATCGCAACTATTTGAAGCTAAATCATTTGTTTCACGTGGATTTGAAGCTAATCCTTCTACATCGCATTGATTTGAAGCTATATCACGTGTTTCGCATGGATTTGAAGGTAACTCGTTTATTTAGCCAGCATTTGAATCTATATCACTTACATCGCAAGTATTTGAAGCTAAATCATTTGTTTCGTATGGATTTGAAGCTAATCCTTCTACATCGCATTGATATGAAGGTATATCATGTGTTTCGCATTGATTTGAAGCTAACTCGATTATTTCGCCAGCATTTGGAGCTATATCACTTATATCGCATGTATTTGAAGCTAAATCATTTGTTTCGCATGGATTTGAAGCTAAACCTTATACATCGCATTGATTTGAAGCTAAACCTTACACATTGCATTGATTTGAAGCTACATCATGTGTTCCGCATGGATTTGAAGCGAACTCGTTTATTTCGCCTGCATTTGAAGCTATGTCACTTATATCGCAAGTATTTGAATCTACATCATTTGTTTCGCATGAATTTGAAGCTAATCCATGTGTTTCACATGAATTTGAAGCTAAATTATGTGATTCGCATGGATTTGAAGCTAAAGCGATTGTTTGGCCTGCATTTGAAGCTATATCACTTATATCGCAAGTATTTGATGCTAAATCATTTGTTTCTCATGGATTTGAAGCTAAACAATCTACATCGCATTGATTTGGAGCTACATCATGTGTTTCGTATGGATTTGAAGCTAACTCGTATATTTCGCCAGTACTTGAAGCTATATCATTTATATCGCAAGTATTTGAAGCTAAATCATTTGTTTCACGTGGATTTGAAGCTAATCCTTCTACATCGCATTGATTTGAAGCTATATCACGTGTTTCGCATGGATTTGAAGGTAACTAGTTTATTTAGCCAGCATTTGAATTTATATCACTTACATCGCAAGTATTTGAACATAAATCATTTGTTTCGCATGGATTTGAAGCTAAACATTATACATCGTATTGATTTGAAGCTACATTATGTGTTTCGCGTGCATTTGAAGCTATCTCGATTATTTCGCCAGCATTTGAAGCTATATCACTTATATCGCAAGTATTCGAAGTTAAATCATTTGTTTCGCATGGATTTGAAGCTAAACAATCTACATCGCATTGATTGGAAGCTACATCATGTGTTTCGCATGGATTTGAAGCTAACTCGTTTATTTCGCCAGCATTTGAAGCTATATCACTTATATCGCAAGTATTTGAAGCTAAATCATTTGTTTCGTATGGATTTGAAGCTAATCCTTCTACATCGCATTGATTTGAAACTACATCATGTGTTTCGCATGGATTTGAAGCTAACTCGATTATTTCGCCAGCATGTGGAGCTATATCACTTATATCGCATGTATTTGACGCTAAATCATATGTTTCGCATGGATTTGAATCTAAACCAGCTACATCGCATTGATTTGAAACTACATCATATGTTTCGTATGGATTTGTAGCTAACTCATTTATTTCGCCAGCATTTGAAGCTATATCACTTATATCACAAGTATTTGAAGCTAAATCATTTGTTTCGCATGGATTTGAAGCTAAACCTTATACATCGCATTGATTTGAAGCGGAACCTTACACATTGCATTAATTTGAAGCTACATCATGTGTTCCGCATGGATTTGAAGCGAACTCGTTTATTTCGCCAGCATTTGAAGCTATGTCACTTATATCGCAAGTATTTGAATCTACATCATTTGTTTCGCATGAATTTGAAGCTAATCCATGTGTTTCACATGAATTTGAAGCTAAATTATGTGATTCGCATGGATTTGAATCTAAACCAGCTACATCGCATTGATTTGAAACTACATCATATGTTTCGTATGGATTTGTAGCTAACTCATTTATTTCGCCAGCATTTGAAGCTATATCACTTATATCGCAAGTATTTGAAGCTAAATCAGTTGTTTCGCATGGATTTGAAGCTAAACAATCTACATCGCATTGATATGAATGTATATCATGTGGTTCGCATTGATTTGAAGCTAACTCGTTCGTTTCGCCTGCAATTGAAGCTATATCACGTACATCGCAAGTATTTGAAGCTAAAACATTTGTTTCGCATGGATTTGAAGCTAAACCTTCTACATCGCATTGATTTGAAGCTACATCACGTGTTTCGCATGGATTTGAAGCTATCTCGATTATTTCGCCAGCTTTTGATGCTAGACCACTTATATCGCAAGTAATTGAAGCTAAATCATTTGATTCGCTTGGATTTGAAGCTAAACCTTCTACATCGCATTGAATTGAAGCTACATCATGTGTTTCGCATGGATTTGAAGCTAACTCGTTCGTTTCGCCAGCATTTGAAGCTATATCACTTATATCGCAAGTATTTGAAGCTTAATCATTTGTTTCACATGGATTTGAAGCTATACCTTCTACTTCGCATTGATTTGACGCTACATCATGTCTTTCGCATGCATTTGAAGCTAACTCGGTTATTTCGCCAGCATTTGATGCTATATCACTTATATCGCAAGTATTTGAAGCTGAATCATTTGTTTCGCATGGATCTGAATCCAAACCTTCTACATCGCATTGAATTGAAGCTACATCATGTGTTTCGCATGGATCTGAATCCAAACCTTCTACATCGCATTGAATTGAAGCTACATCATGTGTTTCGCATGGATTTGAAGCTAACTCGTTTATTTCGCCAGCATTTGAATCTATATCACTTATATCGCAAGTATTTGAAGCTAAATCATTTGTTTCGCATTTATTTTAAGCTAAACCTTATACATCGCATTGATTTGAAGCTACATCATGTGTTCCGCATGGATTTGAAGATAACTCGTTTATTTCGCCTGCATTTGAAGCTATATCTCTTATATCGCTAGTATTTGAAGCTAAAGCATTTCATTCGCATGGATTTGAAACTAACCCTTCTACATCGCATTGATTTGATGCTACAACATGTGTTTCTCATGGATTTGAAGCCAACTCGTTTATTTCGCCAGCATTTGAAACTATATCACTTATATCGCAAGTATTTGAAACTAAATCATTTGTTTCGCATGAATGTATAGCTAAACCATGTGTTTCGCATGAATTTGAAGCTAAATCATTTGTTTCGTATGGATTTCAAGCCAAACCTTCTACACCGCATTGATTTGAAGCTACATCATGTGTTCCGCATGGATTTGAAGCGAACTCGTTTATTTCGCCAGCATTTGATGCTATGTCACTTATATCGCAAGTATTTGAATCTACATCATGTGTTTCGCATGAATTTGAACCTAAATCATTTGTTTCGCATGGATTTGAAGCTAATCCTTCTACATCGCATTGATTTGAAGCTACATCATGTGTTTCGCATGGATTAGAAGCTAACTCGTTTACTTCGCCAGCATTTGAAGCTATATCACTTATATCGCAAGTATTTGAAACTAAATCATTTGTTTCGCATGGATCTGAAGCCAAACCTTCTACATCGCATTGATTTGAAGCTACATCATGTGTTTCGCATGGATTTGAAGCTAACTCGTTCGCTTCGCCAGCATTTGAAGCTATATCACTTATATCGCAACTATTTGAAGCTAAATCATTTGTTTCACGTGGATTTGAAGCTAATCCTTCTACATCGCATTGATTTGATGCTACAACATGTGTTTCTCATGGATTTGAAGCCAACTCGTTTATTTCGCCAGCATTTGAAACTATATCACTTATATCGCAAGTATTTGAAACTAAATCATTTGTTTCGCATGAATGTATAGCTAAACCATGTGTTTCGCATGAATTTGAAGCTAAATCATTTGTTTCGTATGGATTTCAAGCCAAACCTTCTACACCGCATTGATTTGGATCTACATCATGTGCTTCGCATGGATTTGAAGCTAACGCGTATGTTTCGCCTGCATTTGAAGCTATATCACTTATATCGCAAGTATTTGAAGCTAAATCATGTGTTTCGCATGAATTTGAACCTAAATCATTTGTTTCGCATGGATTTGAAGCTAATCCTTCTACATCGCATTGATTTGAAGCTACATCATGTGTTTCGCATGGATTAGAAGCTAACTCGTTTACTTCGCCAGCATTTGAAGCTATATCACTTATATCGCAAGTATTTGAAACTAAATCATTTGTTTCGCATGGATCTGAAGCCAAACCTTCTACATCGCATTGATTTGAAGCTACATCATGTGTTTCGCATGGATTTGAAGCTAACTCGTTCGCTTCGCCAGCATTTGAAGCTATATCACTTATATCGCAACTATTTGAAGCTAAATCATTTGTTTCACGTGGATTTGAAGCTAATCCTTCTACATCGCATTGATTTGAAGCTATATCACGTGTTTCGCATGGATTTGAAGGTAACTCGTTTATTTAGCCAGCATTTGAATCTATATCACTTACATCGCAAGTATTTGAAGATAAATCATTTGTTTCGCATGGATTTGAAGCTAAACATTATACATCGTATTGATTTGAAGCTACATTATGTGTTTCGCGTGCATTTGAAGCTATCTCGAGTATTTCGCCAGCATTTGAAGCTATATCACTTATATCGCAAGTATTCGAAGTTAAATCATTTGTTTCGCATGGATTTGAAGCTAAACAATCTACATCGCATTGATTGGAAGCTACATCATGTGTTTCGCATGGATTTGAAGCTAACTCGTTTATTTCGCCAGCATTTGAAGCTATATCACTTATATCGCAAGTATTTGAAGCTAAATCATTTGTTTCGTATGGATTTGAAGCTAATCCTTCTACATCGCATTGATTTGAAGCTACATCATGTGTTTCGTATGGATTTGAAGCTAACTCGATTATTTCGCCAGCATTTGGAGCTATATCACTTATATCGCATGTATTTGAAGCTAAATCATTTGTTTCGCATGGATTTGAAGCTAAACCTTATACATCGCATTGATTTGAAGCTAAACCTTACACATTGCATTGATTTGAAGCTACATCATGTGTTCCGCATGGATTTGAAGCGAACTCGTTTATTTCGCCTGCATTTGAAGCTATGTCACTTATATCGCAAGTATTTGAATCTACATCATTTGTTTCGCATGAATTTGAAGCTAATCCATGTGTTTCACATGAATTTGAAGCTAAACCTTCTACATCGCATTGATTTGAAGCTACATCACGTGTTTCGCATGGATTTGAAGCCATCTCGATTATTTCGCCAGCTTTTGATGCTAGACCACTTATATCGCAAGTATTTGAAGCTAAATCATTTGATTCGCTTGGATTTGGTAGCTAAACCTTCTACTTCGCATTAATTTGAAGCTACATCATGGGTTTCGCATGGATTTGAAGCTACTCGTTTATTTCGCCAGCATTTGAAGCTATATCACTTATATCGCAAGTATTTGAAACTAAATCATTTGTTTCGCATGGATTTGAAGCTAAACATTATACATCGCATTAATTTGAAGCTACATCATGTGTTTCGCATGGATTTGACGATAACTCGTTCGTTTCGCCTGCATTTGAAGCAATATCACTTATATCGCAAGTATTTGAAGCTAAATCATGTGTTTCGCATGGATTTGAAGCTAACTCGTTTATTTGGCAAGTATTTGAAGTTAAATCATTTGTTTCGCCTGGATTTGAAGCTAATCCTTCTACATCGCATTGATTTGGATCTACATCATGTGCTTCGCATGGATTTGAAGCTAACGCGTATGTTTCGCCTGCATTTGAAGCTATATCACTTATATCGCAAGTATTTGAAGCTAAATCATGTGTTTCGCATGAATTTGAACCTAAATCATTTGTTTCGCATGGATTTGAAGCTAATCCTTCTACATCGCATTGATTTGAAGCTACATCATGTGTTTCGCATGGATTAGAAGCTAACTCGTTTACTTCGCCAGCATTTGAAGCTATATCACTTATATCGCAAGTATTTGAAACTAAATCATTTGTTTCGCATGGATCTGAAGCCAAACCTTCTACATCGCATTGATTTGAAGCTACATCATGTGTTTCGCATGGATTTGAAGCTAACTCGTTCGCTTCGCCAGCATTTGAAGCTATATCACTTATATCGCAACTATTTGAAGCTAAATCATTTGTTTCACGTGGATTTGAAGCTAATCCTTCTACATCGCATTGATTTGAAGCTATATCACGTGTTTCGCATGGATTTGAAGGTAACTCGTTTATTTAGCCAGCATTTGAATCTATATCACTTACATCGCAAGTATTTGAAGATAAATCATTTGTTTCGCATGGATTTGAAGCTAAACATTATACATCGTATTGATTTGAAGCTACATTATGTGTTTCGCGTGCATTTGAAGCTATCTCGATTATTTCGCCAGCATTTGAAGCTATATCACTTATATCGCAAGTATTCGAAGTTAAATCATTTGTTTCGCATGGATTTGAAGCTAAACAATCTACATCGCATTGATTGGAAGCTACATCATGTGTTTCGCATGGATTTGAAGCTAACTCGTTTATTTCGCCAGCATTTGAAACTATATCACTTATATCGCAAGTATTTGAAGCTAAATCATTTGTTTCGTATGGATTTGAAGCTAATCCTTCTACATCGCATTGATTTGAAGCTACATCATGTGTTTCGCATGGATTTGAAGCTAACTCGATTATTTCGCCAGCATTTGGAGCTATATCACTTATATCGCATGTATTTGAAGCTAAATCATTTGTTTCGCATGGATTTGAAGCTAAACCTTATACATCGCATTGATTTGAAGCTAAACCTTACACATTGCATTGATTTGAAGCTACATCATGTGTTCCGCATGGATTTGAAGCGAACTCGTTTATTTCGCCTACATTTGAAGCTATGTCACTTATATCGCAAGTATTTGAATCTACATCATTTGTTTCGCATGAATTTGAAGCTAATCCATGTGTTTCACATGAATTTGAAGCTAAATTATGTGATTCGCATGGATTTGAAGCTAAAGCGATTGTTTCGCCTGCATTTGAAGCTATATCACTTATATCGCAAGTATTTGAAGCTAAATCAGTTTTATCGCATGGATTTGAAGCTAAACAATCTACATCGCATTGATATGAATGTATATCATGTGGTTCGCATTGATTTGAAGCTAACTCGTTCGTTTCGCCTGCAATTGAAGCTATATCACGTACATCGCAAGTATTTGAAGCTAAATCATTTGTTTCGCATGGATTTGAAGCTAAACCTTCTACATCGCATTGATTTGAAGCTACATCACGTGTTTCGCATGGATTTGAAGCTATCTCGATTATTTCGCCAGCTTTTGATGCTAGACCACTTATATCGCAAGTATTTGAAGCTAAATCACTTGATTCGCTTGGATTTGAAGCTAAACCTTCTACTTCGCATTAATTTGAAGCTACATCATGGGTTTCGCATGGATTTGAAGCTACTCGTTTATTTTGCCAGCATTTGAAGCTATATCACTTAGATCGCAAGTATTTGAAAATAAATCATTTGTTTCGCATGAATTTGAAGCTAAACCATGTGATTCTCATGAATTTGAAGCTAAATTATTTGATTCGCATGGATTTGAAGCTAAAGCGTTTGTTTCGCCTGCATTTGAAGCTATATCACTTATATCGCAAGTATTTGAAACCAAATCATTTGTTTCGCATGAATACGTAGCAAAACCATGTGTTTCTCATGAATTTGAAGCGAAATTATGTGATTCGCATGGATTTGAAGCAAAAGCGTTTGTTTCGCCTGCATTTGAAGCTATATCACTTATATCGCAAGTATTTGAAGCTGCATCATTTGTTTCGCATGGACTTGAAGCTAAACAATCTACATCGCATTGATATGAAGGTATATCATGTGTTTCGCATGGACTTGAAGCTAAACAATCTACATCGCATTGATATGAAGGTATATCATGTGTTTCGCTTTGATTTGAAGTTAACTCGTTCGTTTCGCCTGCATTTGAAGCTTTATCACTTATATCGCAAGTATTTGAAGCTACATCATTTGTTTCGCATGGACTTGAAGCTAAACAATCTACATCGCATTGATATGAAGGTATATCATGTGTTTCGCATTGATTTGAAACTAACTCGTTCGTTTCGCCTGCATTTGAAGCTATGTCTCTTATAACGCAAGTATTTGAAGCTAAATCATTTGTTTCGCATGGATTTGAAGCTAAACCTTCTACATCGCATTGATTTGAAGCTACAGCATGTGTTTCGCACGGACTTGAAGCTAACTCGTTTATTTCGCCAGCATTTGATGATAGACCACTTACATCGCAAGTATTTGAATCTAAATCATTTGTTTCGCATGAAATTGAAGCTAAACCATGTGTTTCTCATGAATTTGAAGCTAAATTATGTGATTCGCATGGATTTTAAGCTAAAGCGTTTGTTTCGCCTGCATTAGAAGCTATATCACATATATCGCAAGTATTTGAAGCTAAATCATTTGTTTCGCATGGATTTGAAGCTAAACAATCTACATCGCATTGATATGAAGGTATATCATGTGTTTCGCATTGATTTGAAGCTAACTCGTTCGTTTCGCCTACAATTGAAGCTATATCACTTACATCGCAAGTATTTGAAGCTAAATCATTTGTTTCGCATGGATTTGAAGCTAAAGCGTTCGTTTCGCCTGCATTTGAAGCAATATCACTTATATCGCAAGTATTTGAAGCTAAATCATATGTTTCGCATGGATTTGAATCTAAACCAGCTACATCGCATTGATTTGACACTACATCATATGTTTCGCATTGATTTGTAGCTAACTCGTTTATTTCGCCAGCATTTGGAGCTATATCACTTATATCGCAAGTATTTGAAGCTAAATCATATGTTTCGCATGGATTTGAATCTAAACCAGCTACATCGCATTGATTTGAAACTACATCATATGTTTCGCATGGATTTGTAGCTAACTCGTTTATTTCGCCAGCATTTGGAGCTATATCACTTATATCGCAAGTATTTGAAGCTAAATCATATGTTTCGCTTGGATTTGAATCTAAACCAGCTACATCGCATTGATTTGAAGTTACATCATGTGTTTCGCATGGATTTGAAGCTAAACCTTCTACTTCGCATTGATTTGACGATACATCATGTCTTTCGCATGCATTTGAAGCTAACTCGGTTATTTCGCCCGCATTTGAAGCTATATCACTTATATCGCAAGTATTTGAAGCTAAATCATTTGTTTCGCATGGATTTGAAGCTAAACATTATACATCGCATTGATTTGAAGCTACATCATGTGTTTCGCATGGATTTGAAGCTAACTCGTTTATTTCGCCAGCATTTGAAGCTATATCATTTATATTGCAAGTATTTGAAGTTAAATCATTTGTTTCGCATGGATTTGAAGCTAAACAATCTACATCGCATTGATTTGACGCTACATCATGTCTTTCGCATGCATTTGAAGCTAACTCGGTTATTTAGCCAGTATTTGAAGCTATATCGCTTATATCGTAAGTATTTGAAGCTAAATCATTTGTTTCGCATGGATCTGAAGCCAAACCTTCTACATCGCATTGATTTGAAGCTATATCATGTGTTTCGCATCGATTTGAAGCTAACACGATTACTTCGCCAGCATTTGATGCTAAACAACTTATATCGTAAGTATTTGAAACTAAATCATTTGTTTCGCATGAATGTAAAGCTAAACCATGTGTTTCGCATGAATTTGAAGCTAAATCATTTGTTTCGCATGGATTTCAAGCCAAACCTTCTACACCGCATTGATTTGAAGCTACATCATGTGTTTCGCATGGATTTGAACCTAACTCGATTATTTCGCCATTTTTTGAAACAATATCACTTATATCGCAAGTATTTGAAGCTAAATCATTTGTTTCGTATGGATTTGAAGCTAATCCTTCTACATCGCATTGATTTGAAGCTACATCATGTGTTTCGCATGGATTTGAAGCTAACTCGTTTATTTCGCCAGCATTTGAAGCTATATCACTTATATCGCAAGTATTTGAAGTTAAATCGCTTGCTACACGTGGATTTGAAGTTAAACCTTCAACATCGCATTGATCTGAAGCTACATCATTGGTTTCGCATGGAGTTGAAGCTAACTCGATTATTTCGCCTGAATTTGAAGCTATATCACTTATATCGCAAGTATTTGAAGCTAAACCATGTGTTTCGCATAAATTTAAAGCTAAATCATTTGTTTCGCATGGATTTCAAGACAAACCTTCTACACCGCATTGATTTGAAGCTACATCATCTGTTTCGCATGGATTTGAACCTAACTCGATTATTTCGCCATTTTTTGAAACAATATCACTTATATCGCAAGTATTTGAAGCTAAATCATTTGTTTCGTATGGATTTGAAGCTAATCCTTCTACATCGCATTGATTTGAAGCTACATCATGTGTTTCGCATGGATTTGAAGCTAACTCGATTATTTCGCCAGCATTTGGAGCTATATCACTTATATCGCATGTATTTGAAGCTAAATCATATGTTTCGCACGGATTTGAATCTAAACCAGCTACATCGCATTGATTTGAAACTACATCATATGTTTCGTATGGATTTGTAGCTAACTCATTTATTTCGCCAGCATTTGAAGCTATATCACTTATATCGCAAGTATTTGAAGCTAAATCATTTGTTTCGCATGGATTTGAAGCTAAACCTTATACATCGCATTGATTTGAATCTAAACCTTACACATTGCATTGATTTGAAGCTACATCATGTGTTCCGCATGGATTTGAAGCGAACTCGTTTATTTCGCCAGCATTTGAAGCTATGTCACTTATATCGCAAGTATTTGAATCTACATCATTTGTTTCGCATGAATTTGAAGCTAATCCATGTGTTTCACATGAATTTGAAGCTAAATTATGTGATTCGCATGGATTTGAAGCTAAAGCGATTGTTTCGCCTGCATTTGAAGCTATATCACTTATATCGCAAGTATTTGAAGCTAAATCAGTTTTTTCGCATGGATTTGAAGCTAAACAATCTACATCGCATTGATATGAATGTATATCATGTGGTTCGCATTGATTTGAAGCTAACTCGTTCGTTTCGCCTGCAATTGAAGCTATATCACGTACATCGCAAGTATTTGAAGCTAAATCATTTGTTTCGCATGGATTTGAAGCTACACCTTCTACATCGCATTGATTTGAAGCTACATCACGTGTTTCGCATGGATTTGAAGCTATCTCGATTATTTCGCCAGCTTTTGATGCTAGACCACTTATATCGCAAGTATTTGAAGCTAAATCATTTGATTCGCTTGGATTTGAAGCTAAACCTTCTACTTCGCATTAATTTGAAGCTACATCATGGGTTTCGCATGTATATGAAGCTACTCGTTTATTTTGCCAGCATTTGAAGCTATATCACTTATATCGCAAGTATTTGAAACTAACTCATTTGTTTCGCATGGATTTGATTCTAAACCATCTACATCGCATTGATTTGAAGCAACATCATGTGTTTCGCATGGATTTGGAGCTAACTCGTTTATTTCGCCAGCATTTCAAGCTATATCTCTTGCATCGCAAGTATTTGAATCTAAATCATTTGTTTCGCATGAAATTGAAGCTAAACCATGTGTTTCTCATGAATTTGAAGCTAAATTATGTGATTCGCATGGATTTTAAGCTAAAGCGTTTGTTTCGCCTGCATTAGAAGCTATATCACATATATCGCAAGTATTTGAAGCTAAATCATTTGTTTCGCATGGATTTGAAGCTAAACAATCTACATCGCATTGATATGAAGGTATATCATGTGTTTCGCATTGATTTGAAGCTAACTCGTTCGTTTCGCCTACAATTGAAGCTATATCACTTACATCGCAAGTATTTGAAGCTAAATCATTTGTTTCGCATGGATTTGAAGCTAAAGCGTTCGTTTCGCCTGCATTTGAAGCAATATCACTTATATCGCAAGTATTTGAAGCTAAATCATATGTTTCGCATGGATTTGAATCTAAACCAGCTACATCGCATTGATTTGACACTACATCATATGTTTCGCATTGATTTGTAGCTAACTCGTTTATTTCGCCAGCATTTGGAGCTATATCACTTATATCGCAAGTATTTGAAGCTAAATCATATGTTTCGCATGGATTTGAATCTAAACCAGCTACATCGCATTGATTTGAAACTACATCATATGTTTCGCATGGATTTGTAGCTAACTCGTTTATTTCGCCAGCATTTGGAGCTATATCACTTATATCGCAAGTATTTGAAGCTAAATCATATGTTTCGCTTGGATTTGAATCTAAACCAGCTACATCGCATTGATTTGAAGTTACATCATGTGTTTCGCATGGATTTGAAGCTAAACCTTCTACTTCGCATTGATTTGACGATACATCATGTCTTTCGCATGCATTTGAAGCTAACTCGGTTATTTCGCCCGCATTTGAAGCTATATCACTTATATCGCAAGTATTTGAAGCTAAATCATTTGTTTCGCATGGATTTGAAGCTAAACATTATACATCGCATTGATTTGAAGCTACATCATGTGTTTCGCATGGATTTGAAGCTAACTCGTTTATTTCGCCAGCATTTGAAGCTATATCATTTATATTGCAAGTATTTGAAGTTAAATCATTTGTTTCGCATGGATTTGAAGCTAAACAATCTACATCGCATTGATTTGACGCTACATCATGTCTTTCGCATGCATTTGAAGCTAACTCGGTTATTTAGCCAGTATTTGAAGCTATATCGCTTATATCGTAAGTATTTGAAGCTAAATCATTTGTTTCGCATGGATCTGAAGCCAAACCTTCTACATCGCATTGATTTGAAGCTATATCATGTGTTTCGCATCGATTTGAAGCTAACACGATTACTTCGCCAGCATTTGATGCTAAACAACTTATATCGCAAGTATTTGAAGCTAAATCATTTGTGTCGCGTGGATTGGAAGCTAAATCTTCATAATCGCATTGCTTTGAAGCTACATCGTGTGTTTCGCATGGATATGAAGCTAACTCGTTCATTTCGTCTGCATTTGAAGCAATATCACTTATATCGTAAGTATTTGAAACTAAATCATTTGTTTCGCATGAATGTAAAGCTAAACCATGTGTTTCGCATGAATTTGAAGCTAAATCATTTGTTTCGCATGGATTTCAAGCCAAACCTTCTACACTGCATTGATTTGAAGCTACATCATGTGTTTCGCATGGATTTGAACCTAACTCGATTATTTCGCCATTTTTTGAAACAATATCACTTATATCGCAAGTATTTGAAGCTAAATCATTTGTTTCGTATGGATTTGAAGCTAATCCTTCTACATCGCATTGATTTGAAGCTACATCATGTGTTTCGCATGGATTTGAAGCTAACTCGTTTATTTCGCCAGCATTTGAAGCTATATCACTTATATCGCAAGTATTTGAAGTTAAATCGCTTGCTACACGTGGATTTGAAGTTAAACCTTCAACATCGCATTGATCTGAAGCTACATCATTGGTTTCGCATGGAGTTGAAGCTAACTCGATTATTTCGCCTGAATTTGAAGCTATATCACTTATATCGCAAGTATTTGAAGCTAAACCATGTGTTTCGCATAAATTTAAAGCTAAATCATTTGTTTCGCATGGATTTCAAGACAAACCTTCTACACCGCATTGATTTGAAGCTACATCATCTGTTTCGCATGGATTTGAACCTAACTCGATTATTTCGCCATTTTTTGAAACAATATCACTTATATCGCAAGTATTTGAAGCTAAATCATTTGTTTCGTATGGATTTGAAGCTAATCCTTCTACATCGCATTGATTTGAAGCTACATCATGTGTTTCGCATGGATTTGAAGCTAACTCGATTATTTCGCCAGCATTTGGAGCTATATCACTTATATCGCATGTATTTGAAGCTAAATCATATGTTTCGCACGGATTTGAATCTAAACCAGCTACATCGCATTGATTTGAAACTACATCATATGTTTCGTATGGATTTGTAGCTAACTCATTTATTTCGCCAGCATTTGAAGCTATATCACTTATATCGCAAGTATTTGAAGCTAAATCATTTGTTTCGCATGGATTTGAAGCTAAACCTTATACATCGCATTGATTTGAATCTAAACCTTACACATTGCATTGATTTGAAGCTACATCATGTGTTCCGCATGGATTTGAAGCGAACTCGTTTATTTCGCCAGCATTTGAAGCTATGTCACTTATATCGCAAGTATTTGAATCTACATCATTTGTTTCGCATGAATTTGAAGCTAATCCATGTGTTTCACATGAATTTGAAGCTAAATTATGTGATTCGCATGGATTTGAAGCTAAAGCGATTGTTTCGCCTGCATTTGAAGCTATATCACTTATATCGCAAGTATTTGAAGCTAAATCAGTTTTTTCGCATGGATTTGAAGCTAAACAATCTACATCGCATTGATATGAATGTATATCATGTGGTTCGCATTGATTTGAAGCTAACTCGTTCGTTTCGCCTGCAATTGAAGCTATATCACGTACATCGCAAGTATTTGAAGCTAAATCATTTGTTTCGCATGGATTTGAAGCTACACCTTCTACATCGCATTGATTTGAAGCTACATCACGTGTTTCGCATGGATTTGAAGCTATCTCGATTATTTCGCCAGCTTTTGATGCTAGACCACTTATATCGCAAGTATTTGAAGCTAAATCATTTGATTCGCTTGGATTTGAAGCTAAACCTTCTACTTCGCATTAATTTGAAGCTACATCATGGGTTTCGCATGTATATGAAGCTACTCGTTTATTTTGCCAGCATTTGAAGCTATATCACTTATATCGCAAGTATTTGAAACTAACTCATTTGTTTCGCATGGATTTGATTCTAAACCATCTACATCGCATTGATTTGAAGCAACATCATGTGTTTCGCATGGATTTGGAGCTAACTCGTTTATTTCGCCAGCATTTCAAGCTATATCACTTGCATCGCAAGTATTTGAAAATAAATCATTTGTTTCGCATGAATTTGAAGCTAAACCATGTGATTCTCATGAATTTGAAGCTAAATTATTTGATTCGCATGGATTTGAAGCTAAAGCGTTTGTTTCGCCTGCATTTGAAGCTATATCACTTATATCGCAAGTATTTGAAACCAAATCATTTGTTTCGCATGAATACGTAGCAAAACCATGTGTTTCTCATGAATTTGAAGCGAAATTATGTGATTCGCATGGATTTGAAGCAAAAGCGTTTGTTTCGCCTGCATTTGAAGCTATATCACTTATATCGCAAGTATTTGAAGCTGCATCATTTGTTTCGCATGGACTTGAAGCTAAACAATCTACATCGCATTGATATGAAGGTATATCATGTGTTTCGCATTGATTTGAAGCTAACTCGTTCGTTTCGCCTTCATTTGAAGCTATATCACTTATATCGCAAGTATTTGAAGCTACATCATTTGTTTCGCATGGACTTGAAGCTAAACAATCTACATCGCATTGATATGAAGGTATATCATGTGTTTCGCTTTGATTTGAAGCTAACTCGTTCGTTTCGCCTGCATTTGAAGCTTTATCACTTATATCGCAAGTATTTGAAGCTACATCATTTGCTTCGCATGGACTTGAAGCTAAACAATCTACATCGCATTGATATGAAGGTATATCATGTGTTTCGCATTGATTTGAAACTAACTCGATCGTTTCGCCTGCATTTGAAGCTATATCTCTTATATCGCAAGTATTTGAAGCTAAATCATTTGTTTCGCATGGATTTGAAGCTAAACCTTCTACATCGCATTGATTTGAAGCTACATCATGTGTTTCGCATGGATTTGAAGCTATCTCGATTATTTCGCCAGCTTTTGATGCTAGACCACTTATATCGCAAGTATTTGAAGCTAAATCATTCGATTCTCATGGATTTGAAGCTAAACCTTCTACTTCGCATTAATTTGAAGCTACATCATGGGTTTCGCATGGATTTGAAGCTACTCGTTTATTTTGCCAGCATTTGAATCTATATCACTTATATCGCAAGTATTTGAAACTAAATCATTTGTTTCGCATGGATTTGATTCTAAACCATCTACATCGCATTGATTTGAAGCAACATCATGTGTTTCGCATGGATTTGGAGCTAACTCGTTTATTTCGCCAGCATTTCAAGCTATATCACTTATACCGCAAGTATTTGAAAATAAATCATTTGTTTCGCATGAATTTGAAGCTAAACCATGTGATTCTCATGAATTTGAAGCTAAATTATTTGATTCGCATGGATTTGAAGCTAATGCGTTTGTTTCGCCTGCATTTGAAGCTATATCACTTATATCGCAAGTATTTGAAGCTAAATCAGTTTTTTCGCATGGATTTGAAGCTAAACAATCTACATCGCATTGATATGAATGTATATCATGTGGTTCGCATTGATTTGAAGCTAACTCGTTCGTTTCGCCTGCAATTGAAGCTATATCACGTACATCGCAAGTATTTGAAGCTAAATCATTTGTTTCGCATGGATTTGAAGCTACACCTTCTACATCGCATTGATTTGAAGCTACATCACGTGTTTCGCATGGATTTGAAGCTATCTCGATTATTTCGCCAGCTTTTGATGCTAGACCACTTATATCGCAAGTATTTGAAGCTAAATCATTTGATTCGCTTGGATTTGAAGCTAAACCTTCTACTTCGCATTAATTTGAAGCTACATCATGGGTTTCGCATGGATTTGAAGCTACTCGTTTATTTCGCCAGCATTTGAAGCTATATCACTTATATCGCAAGTATTTGAAACTAAATCATTTGTTTCGCATGGATTTGATTCTAAACCATCTACATCGCATTGATTTGAAGCAACATCATGTGTTTCGCATGGATTTGGAGCTAACTCGTTTATTTCGCCAGCATTTCAAGCTATATCACTTATATCGCAAGTATTTGAAAATAAATCATTTGTTTCGCATGAATACGTAGCAAAACCATGTGTTTCTCATGAATTTGAAGCGAAATTATGTGATTCGCATGGATTTGAAGCTAAAGCGTTTGTTTCGCCTGCATTTGAAGCTATATCACTTATATCGCAAGTATTTGAAGCTACATCATTTGTTTCGTATGGACTTGAAGCTAAACAATCTACATCGCATTGATATGAAGGTATATCATGTGTTTCGCATCGATTTGAAGCTAACTCGTTCGTTTCGCCTGCATTTGAAGCTATATCTCTTCTATCGCAAGTATTTGAAGCTAAATCATTTGTTTCGCATGGATTTGAAGCTAAACCTTCTACATCGCATTGATTTGAAGCTACATTATGTGTTTCGCATGGACTTGAAGCTAACTCGTTTATTTCGCCAGCATTTGATGATAGACCACTTATATCGCAAGTATTTGAAGCTAAATCATTTGTTTCGCATGGATTTGAAGCTAAACCTTCTACATCGCATTGATTTGAAGCTACATCATGTGTTTCGCATGGATTTGAAGCTATCTCGATTATTTCGCCAGCTTTTGATGCTAGACCAGCTTATATCGCAAGTATTTGAAGCTAAATCATTTGATTCGCATGGATTTGAAGCTAAACCTTCTACTTCGCATTAATTTGAAGCTACATCATGGGTTTCGCATGGATATGAAGCTACTCGTTTATTTTGCCAGCATTGAAGCTATATCACTTATATCGCAAGTATTTGAAACTAACTCATTTGTTTCGCATGGATTTGATTCTAAACCATCTACATCGCATTGATTTGAAGCAACATCATGTGTTTCGCATGGATTTGGAGCTAACTCGTTTATTTCGCCAGCATTTCAAGCTATATCACTTGCATCGCAAGTATTTGAAAATAAATCATTTGTTTCGCATGAATTTGAAGCTAAACCATGTGATTCTCATGAATTTGAAGCTAAATTATTTGATTCGCATGGATTTGAAGCTAAAGCGTTTGTTTCGCCTGCATTTGAAGCTATATCACTTATATCGCAAGTATTTGAAACCAAATCATTTGTTTCGCATGAATACGTAGCAAACCATGTGTTTCTCATGAATTTGAAGCGAAATTATGTGATTCGCATGGATTTGAAGCAAAAGCGTTTGTTTCGCCTGCATTTGAAGCTATATCACTTATATCGCAAGTATTTGAAGCTGCATCATTTGTTTCGCATGGACTTGAAGCTAAACAATCTACATCGCATTGATATGAAGGTATATCATGTGTTTCGCATTGATTTGAAGCTAACTCGTTCGTTTCGCCTTCATTTGAAGCTATATCACTTATATCGCAAGTATTTGAAGCTACATCATTTGTTTCGCATGGACTTGAAGCTAAACAATCTACATCGCATTGATATGAAGGTATATCATGTGTTTCGCTTTGATTTGAAGCTAACTCGTTCGTTTCGCCTGCATTTGAAGCTTTATCACTTATATCGCAAGTATTTGAAGCTACATCATTTGCTTCGCATGGACTTGAAGCTAAACAATCTACATCGCATTGATATGAAGGTATATCATGTGTTTCGCATTGATTTGAAACTAACTCGATCGTTTCGCCTGCATTTGAAGCTATATCTCTTATATCGCAAGTATTTGAAGCTAAATCATTTGTTTCGCATGGATTTGAAGCTAAACCTTCTACATCGCATTGATTTGAAGCTACATCATGTGTTTCGCATGGATTTGAAGCTATCTCGATTATTTCGCCAGCTTTTGATGCTAGACCACTTATATCGCAAGTATTTGAAGCTAAATCATTCGATTCTCATGGATTTGAAGCTAAACCTTCTACTTCGCATTAATTTGAAGCTACATCATGGTTTCGCATGGATTTGAAGCTACTCGTTTATTTTGCCAGCATTTGAATCTATATCACTTATATCGCAAGTATTTGAAACTAAATCATTTGTTTCGCATGGATTTGATTCTAAACCATCTACATCGCATTGATTTGAAGCAACATCATGTGTTTCGCATGGATTTGGAGCTAACTCGTTTATTTCGCCAGCATTTCAAGCTATATCACTTATACCGCAAGTATTTGAAAATAAATCATTTGTTTCGCATGAATTTGAAGCTAAACCATGTGATTCTCATGAATTTGAAGCTAAATTATTTGATTCGCATGGATTTGAAGCTAAAGCGTTTGTTTCGCCTGCATTTGAAGCTATATCACTTATATCGCAAGTATTTGAAGCTACATCACTTGTTTCGCATGGACTTGAAGCTAAACAATCTACATCGCATTGATATGAAGGTATATCATGTGTTTCGCATTGATTTGAAGCTAACTCGTTCGTTTCGCCTGAATTTGAAGCTATATCACTTATATCGCAAGTATTTGAAGCTACATCATTTGTTTCGCATGGACTTGAAGCTAAACAATCTACATCGCATTGATATGAAGGTATATCATGTGTTCGCTTTGATTTGAAGCTAACTCGTACGTTTCGCCTGCATTTGAAGCTATATCACTTATATCGCAAGTATTTGAAGCTAAATCATTTGTTTCGCATGGATTTGAAGCTAAACCTTCTACATCGCATTGATTTGAAGCTACATCATGTGTTTCGCATGGACTTGAAGTTAACTCGTTTATTTCGCCAGCATTTCAAGCTATATCACTTATATCGCAAGTATTTGAAGCTACATCATTTGTTTCGCATGGACTTGAAGCTAAACAATCTACATCGCATTGATATGAAGGTATATCATGTGTTTCGCATTGATTTGAAGCTAACTCGTTCGTTTCGCCTGCATTTGAAGCTATATCACTTATATCGCAAGTATTTGAAGCTACATCATTTGTTCGCATGAATGTAAAGCTAAACCATGTGTTTCGCATGAATTTGAAGCTAAATCATTTGTTCGCAATGGATTTCAAGCCAAACCTTCTACACCGCATTGATTTGAAGCTACATCATGTGTTTCGCATGGATTTGAACCTAACTCGATTATTTCGCCATTTTTTGAAACAATATCACTTATATCGCAAGTATTTGAAGCTAAATCATTTGTTTCGTATGGATTCGAAGCTAATCCTTCTACATCGCATTGATTTGAAGCTACATCATGTGTTTCGCATGGATTTGAAGCTAACTCGTTTATTTCGCCAGCATTTGAAGCTATATCACTTATATCGCAAGTATTTGAAGTTAAATCGCTTGCTACACGTGGATTTGAAGTTAAACCTTCAACATCGCATTGATCTGAAGCTACATCATTGGTTTCGCATGGAGTTGAAGCTAACTCGATTATTTCGCCTGAATTTGAAGCTATATCACTTATATCGCAAGTATTTGAAGCTAAACCATGTGTTTCGCATAAATTTAAAGCTAAATCATTTGTTTCGCATGGATTTCAAGACAAACCTTCTACACCGCATTGATTTGAAGCTACATCATGTGTTTCGCATGGATTTGAACCTAACTCGATTATTTCGCCATTTTTTGAAATAATTTCACTTATATCGCAAGTATTCGGAGCTAAATCATTTGTTTCGCATGGATTTGAAGCTAATCCTTCTACATCGCATTGATTTGAAGCTACATCATGTGTTTCGCATGGATTTGAAGCTAACTCGATTATTTCGCCAGCATTTGGAGCTATATCACTTATATCGCATGTATTTGAAGCTATATCATATGTTTCGCACGGATTTGAATCTAAACCAGCTACATCGCATTGATTTGAAACAACATCATATGTTTCGTATGGATTTGTAGCTAACTCATTTATTTCGCCAGCATTTGAAGCTATATCACTTATATCGCAAGTATTTGAAGCTAAATCATTTGTTTCGCATGGATTTGAAGCTAAACCTTATACATCGCATTGATTTTGAAG